>NC_134405.1:62684343-62719343 GCF_038048845.1 Mixophyes fleayi
CTAGGAGGGGGTCTCAGTGCAGAAAAAGACCCCTGAATATTGTGAAGACACAGGGAGGTTGGACTGGTAAGCTGCTGAGAAGGTGTGATGGGGATGGGGTAGAGGGCGATGTCTATGCACCATTTGACTGTCAAATGGGGGGGGGGAGATGTGCAAAAGGAAACAGGCAGTTGGAGGTATCTTATTGCAATATGTAATTTGAGTGGAGAGTATTTCTCTATAATATCTTGTTTTCAGTTCCACGTGTGAGAGTGTCAGCTCTCATGCCAAGTGAAACTATTGCCTTTATAACTAAGTGAACTATGCTGGAGAGTAACGATGGAAGATGTAAATATCTACTTCATTTATTTTATTAATAGAAAATGGTCCGAGGACCACCTGGACACCGCTACACCTCCTGTATCTGCACTTTAAACGGATATTAAACCTGTATATACAGGGACACATGCCTGCTGTTCATCCACAGGGTCCTTGGGTGAGACAGACGGAGCTAGAGCCGGGTAGTAGACCCAAGGGCACTACAGAGGTAGATAGACATCAACATTACAATAGGTTTCACAGCTCGCCAATGGTCATAACCGGCGGCAGCTAATTAAAAAAGTGTTTTGCTAGATCGGAGCCTCGGGGGCATCCTGGTAAGTAAATATAAAGCTGCAGACTTAACTCTTTTTTAAACAAAAAATTAGCTGCTCCAGCTGCCACAGATTCATTGATTACATCATGACACCCGCATTTAAAATTAACCTGGATGAGATTTTTAATACTAATAAGACGTTAGAAGTAACATCTATTGAAGAAGATCATTTCTGCACACAGCTTTAAAAAAATAGGAAGAAATTTTATAACAAAAATTAAGCAATGGTGGAAAGTGACCAGATACTTAAATGCAACTATTATCCCTAGAAGTTAAAGGATTCAGAAAAGTCCTACATTTAACCCTAACATTTAAAAATATGTTTAATAAATGGAACCAAGTTTTAGATAATTGTTCCAGTGATCTCATGAGACTTATAATTGACAATAGAAAAGACTCTTTAGAGCTTATTGTCAGAATCACAAGGTGGAGTTGATGATGCCTGCCAGCAGTTGGCGCTACTGAGTACTGAGGCGCAGAGTCTAACACGCCCCTGGTTTTAACCAGGGACCCCCGCAAGGAGGTATGGACTTCGCTGCAAGAGACGTGCACAGGGGCGGTGCAAGGGTTCTCGGCGCCCTAGGCAAGACGCCCCCGCCCGCGCCCCCCGAACACACTAAATTAAAAAAAAAATAGATTTCACTTACCTTATCTTCCTCTAGCTGCTCCTCGCGATGCATGCTGAGAGGGGAGAGGAGGGGGGAATAACTTTATTCACACTGTCTGTCAGTGACAGACAGTGTGATACCTCAGAGGCGCCGGACAGACTATCACATGATCACTGACTGACGTCAGTGATCATGCGGACATTAAAAAACAGCGGCGGCCGCCCCGCCGCCGCTGCTGTGCATCTCTCTCGTGCCGCTGAACCGCTGACTAGATTAGAAAATCTAGTCAGCGGCGCCCTGCAGGTCCCGGCGCCCTAGGCAACTGCCTAAGGTTGCCTAATGGGAGCGCCGGGCCTGGACGTGCAGGTCGTGACCCTCAGTATCAGTCAGCTGGCGAGGTAACAATTGAGGCAGCGGTGATGACCCACCAGGATGCAGGATGGAAGAATAGTCAGCAAGCCGGGTCAGAACCAGAGATACGGATATAGCCAAATCAGAAGCAGGAGAATGGTCAGAAAGCCGGGTCAGTACAAATAATCACTCTAAGCCAAAATCAGGAAACAAAGGAGAAGTCACGAACAAGCCGGGGTCAGAATCCAATAAGCAATATCACAGGAACAAACACTGGAGCAAGGCTGAAGACCAAATACTCTGGCAAGCAAATGGCCTCAGTGAGTTCCTTAAATAGAGGAGAGAGATCCCTGATAGGTGTGTCAATTGGCGGGAAAACCGCAACCAATCGCAGACTAGACGCAGGACGATGGACCGTGGTGCCTTGCACATCTGTATTGATGGCAAACAGGAACAGCGTCATGTTGCTATGTGATGGTTGCCATCTCAGCGTATGCATGCGAATGGAACGGCAAAGCGTACCTAAGCAGCGGGATGCCGATTCTGCAGAGAGACAGACGCCCATTTAGCGGCAGAAGCAGGACGGCGCCTGACAGTACTCTCCCCTTTCTTCTTAGTCAAAGCTTGCAAGGTCGTTTCTCTCTCCCTTTGAATTTAGCCAATAAACGAGGGGCATGAATCTCTTGCACATCGACTCAAGATCTCTCCTCTGGACCATAACCCCTCCAGTCAACGAGATATTGGTGGCGACCCCTGGAGATCCGGAAATCCAGAATCTAATATTCCTCCCCATGATCTGTCTTCACTTGGACCGGGGGAGGGGTTCTTTTGACAAATCTGTTTAGAACAAGGGGTTTAAGTAGAGAAATATGCAAAACGTTGTGAATCTTGAGTGATGGAGGAAGGAGGAGTTTGAACGTCACAGGATTCAAGACTTGAGTGATTTTAAAAGGTCCGATATAACGGGGTGCGAGCTTCATGGGGGGAACTCAAAGTCTTAAATTCCTTGTGGATAACCACACTCTGCCCCCAACTCGTAGTCTGGGGACTGGTCTATGACGGCGATCAGCGCTAGTTTTGTAGCATTGGGAGGATTCCAATTACTTGGATTTAGCTTGAGACCATAGTTGCAAAAAGTCCTGAATGAGATTCTGCACGGCCGGAAAAGCTGAACCAGGTTGGGAAAGTTCAGGAAGGAGAGGGTGGAACCCGTAGGTAAGGTAAAATGGAGATGAACCAGTGAATCCAAGCACTTGGTTAATATGAGCAAATTCTGCCCAACCTGATTACCCGAAGAATAGATCCTGAGAAACTGTTCCAAGTCTTGGTTGACCCTCTCGGTTTGAGGGTGGTAACCTGAAGAAAATTTTAGATTGACACCCAACTCTTTGCAGAATGATCTCCAGAACTTGGACACAAACTGTACTCCTCTATCAGAGATAATATCTTGGGGACAACAGTGAAGACGGAAAATCTCTTTGATGAAGAGGTTAGCAAGAATGGAAGCCAAAGGGAGTCCCTTGAGAGGTATGAAATGAGCCAACTTGGAAAATCTATCCACTACCACCCAGATAGTATTGAATCCATGGCTAGCTGGTAGATCGGTGACGAAATTCATAGAGATACTAGTCTATGGTCTCTCTGGAATGAGAAGTGGTACCAAGGGTCCTGCTGAAGACTGCCTAGGTGTCTTATGTCTGGCACAGATTCCACAAGCGGCAACATAGGCCTTAACATCTGCCTGGATAGAGGGCCACCAATAATGCCTTGAAATCAACGAGAGGGTCTTCTTGATGCCCGCATGCTCGGCAAACAGAGAATCATGGGCACACTTGAGAGCCTGGGGCAAGAAAGGAACGACCAGGAGGAAGAACTTTAGCTGAGGTTCTAGTAAGGGCTACAATAGTAGTAGGATCCAAGATGGTCCTGGGGGTGGGAGCGGGTTGGAGATCTTTATCATCAAATGACTGGGAGAAAGTTTCCGCTCTAATATTCTTAACCCCAGGTCGAGAGGTCAAAATGAGATTAAAATGGGCAAAACACAGGGACCAGCAAGCCTGGCGTGGGTTCAGACACCGAACTGTTTCAAAGTACGTGAAGTTCTTATGTTCCGTGTACACAGTAACAGCATGCTCAGCCCCCTCTAGCAAATGCCTCCACTCCTCTAGGGCTATTTTGATGGCCAATAATTCCTTATCTCCAATACCGTAGTTTAGTTCGCTGGAGGAAAAATCTTCTGGAACAGAAACCACAGGGATGAAATTTTCCATTGGGATCTTTCTGTGAAAGAATGGCTCCTATGCCAATGGAGGATGCATCGACTTTAACAAAGAAAGGCCGAGACAAGTCAGGTTGTAGCAAAATTGGCGCGGAGGAGAAAGCAATTTTTAACGACTGGAAGGCACTGAGAGCTTCGGAAGACCATGATTTTGCTGCTCCCTTGCGGGTGAGGGCAGTATTGGGAGAGATCAGAGTCGAAAAGTCTTGGATTAAATGCCAAAAATAATTGGCAAAGCCAATAAAACTTTGAATTGCCTTGAGACCCAAAGGTTGTGGCCAATTCAGGATGGCAGCCACTTTCCATGGATCCATGAATAGACTGGCACGGCCACAATATATCCCAGGAAGTAGACCTGAGAAAACTTCAAAGACACACTTCTCCAATTTGCAATAAAGGTGATTGAAGTGTAGTCGAGAGAGAACCGCCTTGACGTGACCTCTATGGGATTCTAGATCCTTCGAGAATATAAGGATGTCATCAAGGTAGACAACGACTGAGAGATAAAGTAGGTCTTGGAAGATCTCGTTAATGAACTCCTGGAAGACTGCAGGGTCATTGCACAGGCCAAAAGGCATCACAACATATTCATAGTGGCCATCCCGAGTGTTAAAAGCGGTCTTCCATTCATCACCCTCACGAATCCTAACCAGATTGTAGGTGCCCCTGAGGTCTAATTTGGTGAATACCGTGGCACCTTTGATCCGATCGAATAACTCGGAAACAAGGGGGATAGGGTACCTGTTCTTCACGGTAATGACATTGAGTAGCCTGTAGTCGATGCATGCACCATCCTTGTTTTCACAAAGAAAACTCCTGCAACGGCAGGTGAGGAGGACTTTCGAATAAATCCTCGTTTGAGGTTCTCAAATACATACTCAGTCATGGCTCGAGTCTCGGGAAGGGAAAGGGAGTAAGTTCTGCCACGAGGAATTTTTTCTCCCGGAACAAGTTCAATGGAACAATCCCAAGGCCGGTGGGGTGGAAGAATCTCAGCAGCAGTCTTACTAAAGACATCCTCGTACGTGGCGTATTCTGAGGGCAACCCAAGACTGGATCTTAGAACATGGCATCTAATAGGTAGGTTATTAAGGCATCGATCTGTGCAGAGCAGACCCAGGAAGTAACCTGAGCACGTTGCCAATTAAATTGGGGTGAATTGTCCCTTAACCAGGGTAATCCTAAAATTACAGGATTAATGGTCTGTGGGAGGGCTAGAAACGAGATCCATTCAAAATGGAGGAGACCAATTTGCAATTGGATAGGCCGGGTAGCCTGAGAGATAGATCCATTGGCCACTCTGTTACCATCCACTGCTGTCAAAGCCAGGTGTTGCAATACTAAGGATGCAGAGATATAAAGTTTCCTGCTGCCCCTGAGTCCACGAAGACCTGGAGAGAGACCGGACCCTTGGAAACATGGATGATGATGGGCATCAAAAAGTCAATTTTATCTTGGGAATAGGGGGAAGATGTTCTCAGCCCTAGACCGGCCTTCCCGGCAGCGACTAGGACCTTGCGTTTCCCGGTCTCTTGGGGCACTGTGACAGCATTTGAGTAGAGTCAGCGCAGTAGAGGCATAGATAGTTTTTAACCCTTCGTTCCTGCTCCTCCACAGTTAGACGAGAACACCCGATCTGCGTGGGATCCTCAGACAGAATTGGTGGGTTTTGAAAAGTGGGAGCCAATCGCGGTATAGCCCGGCGACACTGTTCCCGTTCCTGATTTCGCTCCAAATACTGGATACCGACCTTGATGCATAAGGAGATGAGATCATCTAGGATGGCAGGTAAATCCCTGGAGACCAATTCGTGCTTAATCCGATCTGTCAGAAGGTTGCTACAAGAGCTTCGTTATTCTAGTTCAGTTCTGATGTGAGAGTTCTGAACCGAACAGCGTACTGTCCAACGGGAAGGCTTCCCTGGCATAGCTTCAGAATGCTAGAAACTGCCGAAGCAACCTGACCAGGCTCATGGAACACCTTTCTGAAGGTTTGAATAAAGGAAGATGAATTCTGTAACAGGGGGTCATCATGCTCAGGCAAGTGCTTGATCTGTGAGTAACGAAATAATATATGCCACTTTGGCTCATTCTGAAGAAAAATTCCCAGGTGATAATTCTAACTGGATAGCACATTGGTTAAGAAACCCCCTGCATTTTTTAGGATCACCACCAAATTTGTCGGGAGGTGGAATGCGAATCCTTCCAGTTGGATTGGGAATGGAAGGAGAAGAAGAGCTGACAACAGGGAGTGCGGAAGCAGCAGATACTCCGTGAGGAGTCAGAGGTTTCTGGAGAGTATCCATGTGTGTAGCCAGTCCCTAAAGACATGAGCTGAGTCTGATTAACCTCTTGTTGATCAACTTGGTGTGTCAGGTGCTGCAGGAGATAAATGGCAGAGAGGTCACCGGTGCCTTCAGCATTTGACATGGGCAGAGTATACTGTCAGAATCACAAGGGGGAGTTGGTGATACCTGCCAGCAGTTGGCGCTACTGAGTACTGAGGTGCGGAGTCTAACACGCCCCTGGTTTTCACCCAGGACCCCCGCAAGGAGGTATGGAGTTCGCTGCAAGGGAAGTGCAGGTCGCGGCGTCGGTATCAGTTAGCTGGCGAGGTAACAATTGAGGCAGCGGTGATGGCCCACCAGGATGCAGGATGGAAGAATAGTCAGCAAGCCCAGAGATACGGATATAGCCAAATCAGAAGCAGGAGAATGATCAGGAAGCCGGGTCAGTACCAATAATCACTCTAAGCCAAAATTAGGAACCAAGGTGAAGTCACGAACAAGCCGGGGTCAGAATCCAATAAGCAATATCACAGGAACAAACGCTGGAGCAAGGCTAAAGTCCAAATACTCTGGCAAGCAGATGGCCTCAGTGAGTTCCTTAAATAGAGGAGAGAGATCCCTGATAGATGCGTCAATCGGCGGTAAAACTGCAACCAATTGCCGACTAGTTGCTGGGCGAAGGACTGTGGTGCCTTGCGCATGCGTACTGATGGCAAACAGGAACAGCGTCATGTTGCGATGCGACTGTTGCCAAGCTCAGCGTACGCATGCAAATGGGACGGCAAAGCGTACCTAAGCAGCGGGACGCTGCTTCTGCAGGGAGGCAGGCGTCCGTTTAACGGCAGAAGCTATTCAATCGGAGCAATAGAATTAAAACTGGAATCACTAAAACGGATTACAAAAATTATCATAGACCTGACAAATAAGAAAATAGACAAAACACAGGCAGATATTGTGAAATGTAAGCAATGGAAATTTTATGGGGATGTTGAGGATTTTAGTTAGGTTTAGTTACATTCATGACATAAAATCTAATAGGAATCAATCCTAAAAATACAAAACCAGGACAATGAAAAGAGATTTGAATACAATCAAAACCAAGTCACCAAGAAAGAGGGAAGAACAGTGCAGTTGGAAAAAAACTTAATATCACAGTCTACATAAAGGTAATATAACACATATAATGTAAAACAAATTCAGTTATTCACCGAGACGAAGGATAGATAGGGATACAATGTTGAGGAAGTATTTTAAAAGAGGAAATCAATATGCTAAAATGGACTCAGGATAGACATTAGATTAAACTCTAATGGCTATCATTAACAAAAACAGAAAAAGGTACCGGGGCCCACAGTTGTAATTGATTCTGAGAAGGACTTTTTAGA
This sequence comes from Mixophyes fleayi, assembly GCF_038048845.1. Classification (NCBI taxonomy): domain Eukaryota; kingdom Metazoa; phylum Chordata; class Amphibia; order Anura; family Limnodynastidae; genus Mixophyes; species Mixophyes fleayi. The sequence continues at coordinate 62,691,887 of NC_134405.1, forward strand.
ATTAATTTATGGTTCAGAGAAAATTATAGATTTTTTGATAAATGTGAGGGAATTAAATTTTTGCCATACTGTATTTGCAGACGACCAATTAAAAGTATTAAGTAAAGGCCTAACATTTTCTCCACAATCTTCAATGAACAAATTTAATACTTCAATCTTCATAAATTTATTAGAAAGATTTGCCTAAAAATACTTCTTAAAAAAACCAAAAACTCATAACCAACAAGTCACTTTGAACAAATGAAATTAAAACCCCAAACCTATTTTTACTCCTGTTTTAAAAAAGGACCCCTATTTAGAAACTTTCCGAAAATTGATTGAAAATGAAATTGACAACATTACTCACAAAAAGAAAATGAGATTTAATCTCTCCAAAAAAGACTTTGGATGTATTATGTAAAAACAAAACATTGCCATAAAGCCTACAGATAAGGGTGGAAATTTGGTCATTTTAGAAAAGGACAAATATCTGAGGTTGATGGAATGACCCCTAGCAGATTCCAACAAATATGAAAGACTTCCAAATTACCCCACAAAAAAGTATCTTTCTGAATTATTTAGTCTTTTAGAGGATGGTATCAATTTATGTGTACTCACAAAGAGCATGATTTTCTATATATAAGTCCATTATATACCTGTATTTTGCCACATTCCAAAGATATACAAGGACAACAATAACATTCCAGGTCACCCCATAGTATCTGGTATAAATTCAACTACACTACACATATTTTACAAGTTTTGCAATTCATACAATGGGAAAATACATACACATTAATAACTTGCAATGTCATTAAACGCTTGTTTAGATCATTTAGACTGATGACAGCACAACCACTGTTTTCTATGTAACCAATCTTATTTAAAACTGAACAATTAATCTTATCATGGACAGCACAGAATTTATATTACTTTATAATTACTTTTGGCATAATGGACAATTTTATTGTCAAAGGAACAGCAATGGGCACTCAATTTGTGCCCAGCAATGCATATACGTTTGTGTGAAAATTGGAGGAGGACCAAACTTGGGACAACAGTCGTTTTATAGAAAATATAATCTACTGGTGTCATAGAAACATAGAATTTGACGCCAGATAGGAACCGATTGGCCCATCTAGTTTGGTCATTGTTTTATTAACCTATGGTAACCTTAAACCTTATTTGATCCCTTATTCTTTATAAGGATATCCTTATGTCTATCCCAAGCATGTTTAAACTGCTCTACTGTATCTGGATTTTACCCGTTAGTAAGGACATGGTGTTAGATCTCGAGATTGTAACAAATCTCTACTTGCCTCTAGCAATCATCATCCTAATTGGATCCACAATGCCCCAGGTGGGCAATTTAAGCATCAGAGCTACAATTGCACAAGTCATTTAACTTTTGAATTGTAAATGAAAAATGTGTCAATAGAAAATATAGAATAGATGGATATTTAATACAATTAAATCCATCATAAAAACATTGGCACATCTTGATCTATGGATGATGATCTTAAAGAAATTCTCCATGAACAACCAAAAATGATCTATAAGAGAGCAAAAAAACCTCAGAAACCTATTAACCCGCAGGAATATAATTCTCTTTTTATCCAGATTTTTTCAATTAATTTAAATATAGGACTCCAAACACGTGAAGCCATCCGTGAGAAGTTCCTATTACAGGATGAAAAGTGTTGGATGGCGCTGAATACATTGGAAATAATTCACTTGGTGGGAAGAAAAAATGGACATCCTTTGTGCACCAGATTCACGTCTCACCAACGAGAGAAACAGAACTAAGGAGAAAGTAGTGTAAGGTTGCAATATTTGCTGCTTAAATACCAATAGTGCTAATGTGCTTTTACTATTGATGTATTTGCTCCTTTATTAGGCCTAAAATCTGGACATAACACACCCCACCTGACATGACAATATAGCCATTTTGTATCTGTATGGACGACACACTATATTTGTTTTGACTACCTTGGAGATTATGTTGGAAGATTTGCTGTACACACAGAAGTGTTCTAGTATAACAATTTAAAAATTACTGCACCTAATATTACTTATTTTTACTCTCACTTCTCTTAATATTTAAAATCTAAGCATAAATTATTGGATTATTTAACACTCTTTCTCACTGTTCATTTCCTTCCTTCATCTCTTACAACCAGCCTTCTGCCCTCTCCATTCCATGAGAGACTGCCCTCAGCAAGGTGACTAATGATCTACTCTTGGTTAAGTCTCTGGTGTCTGGTGCCCTCCTGTCTGTTGAGGTTCCCCAGGCTCTGTTCTTGGTCCATTACTTTTCTCCCTTTACTTCTCCTCTCTTGGTCAACTCATCCTCTGCTTTGACCTCCAATATCACCTCTATGCTGATGACACTCTAATCCAGGCCTGTCCAACCTGCGACCCTCCAGGTGTTGTGAAACTACAAGCCCCAGCATGCTTTGCCAGTAGACAACCTGTTGATAGCTGGAAGGGCATGCTGGGACTTGTAGTTTCACAACATCTGGAGGGCCGCAGGTTGGACAGGCCTGCTCTAATCTTTGACAGTTGCAAACACATTTGATTGCAAACACATTATAGCATGCATACGACACTGTCATCACTAGTGCTCAGGAATTAGACTAGTCTTGTAGTTGGAGCAAGAGATACGGCAGAAAATTGAGTACCCTTGAGATGCCCAAAGGATGCCCTTACTGTACATTGACTGCAGGTGAACACCCCTTCCCCGCACCGTTCTCTCCCAGAAATCATAAGCTGTAGTAAATGTCCTTTGCATACACAGTTGAATTGAACGTTGCTGCGTTTAGTTGCACAAGGTCGGGTTCTGGGCATGGCAAGATCGAATTTGCGAATTATACACACAAAACCGTCATTTGCTTTCCTTGATGAATCAGACCCTTAATGATAACTTTCACAAGTTTGGTGTTCTCTACATCCTATCTCCTCATTCTGTTTGTAATATTTCCTTTGTACTATCTGTGTCTTCTCATGTAGTTGTTTTCTCTATAGTCTCTTGTATTGATTTTTACTGATTATATTGTTTATCTTGTCCCTTACTTATCTGTATTTCTTTTCTCTTTATTTTTTGTTGATTGTGCAGTGTATCCTTTGACACCATATCAGTAAACTAAGATAATGATGATATATTTATTTCTATTGTATATTTTCATGCATTTCATGTATTGTACCTGAATATGTTCTTGTATACTACCATCGTCCTATTTTTTCTTCCAGTATCTCCCATACAGTATTTTCTGCCTCCAATTCTCCTTCCTACCTCTTGTGAGTCCATGTTTTCCCTGTAAGTCTCCCAACTCCTCTGTATCCCCACAGAACCTTTTCAACCATCTTACCCCACCACCAAAACAATCCCGAATTCTATAGACCACACCACTTGCTAGTTACACTCCCGGTGCCTAGCGTCGGGAGTTAACCCATTCAGCGCTGCATGCCGACGGTTCTTTACCTACACACAGACATGTCCCATTAATTTATTTAAACATCCCCCGCTATACATTTGTATGCTCATTTAACTGTAATGCTGCAGCGCTGGATATCTCTTCCCAGCGCTGCAGCACACATTTTTAAATACATTTTTATTTCCATAAAAAACATTAACACATTTGATTACATTCGTGCGGCAGACGGTACTCAGGACCCAGCCACAGCTTCAATGCAGAAAACTGGAAATCACAGCTATGGAGCCCGGAATGTGATGAAAGCATAAGATGTTTATTGAACAGGTATAAACCAGAGAATACAGGTAATGGTACACACTGTCACACACTAGCTGTGCACATTAGTACACCTGTAACAGTTTACCTGCCTAACTGAACTTACAATCTACATTTTGCAGTCTGGTAAAGAGGGATTTGTCCAAGGTTACAAGAAACCAACACCAGAATTAAAACCATGGTTTTCGGCAAGTTTCCCAGTTTCACTGTCATACATCAGCGACTTTAACCACTGAGCTACTCTGACAAAATTGATCTTGGCTCTTTTCATTTGTTGATGCAAAATCCGTGTCTAACGACAATGTATTAATTGAGCTCAGGTTAATGTATTCATAAAGTCAATGGTAAATACGACAGCTGACAAATATCTCCCGGATGATATGGTTTGCTGCAAACTGATGGTCTCCCTACAGTCTGATTACACTAAAAGATTCTCAGCGGCAGAGTGAAATTGCTATTGCCAGTACATAGAGGTAAGCGAGATTTTCTAAAGATTTTAGCAAAATATTTGCCCTGATTTCGCATTTGGTTGTTTCATTTCACACATTTTAGCAGTGGAATTGAGTCTCAAGTGTTGTGCAAAATGAACTGACTATAAAGTGTACAAAAACTTAATGTACAAATACAGTGTGAAATAGCAAAGCATAGGCAAACCAAGGGGCGTTCCCTAGTGCCTGGAAACCTCCCTCCAAGTGTGGGGCACTGTATAATTGAGGTAGCTGGACCCTGCCCCCACTTCACACGGCTCTGCTTGAGAAGGGAGAGCTGCGTGCACATAACAGTAGTGCACGCAGCATTGCCCATATATAGTATAGTGATATGAAGAGTTGGACAGCAGCCAAGCAATGTCTAATATTATAGACACACCCCCATGCATGCTGGTCATGCCCACTGGCGGTGCGGTGTGGAAACCCCCCTCTACAAATCTTGTGTTTGCCCCTGCAAAGTAAAATTGAAATGCGGAGGAACCTTACACCTCTGCAAAATGGCCTGTTCCACTGCAAAACATTATTTGCATGAAGTTTTACAATAATTTTGCTCGTTTATAAAGTACACTCTAATTAAAGTGAACCTAACTCTAATTTTTATGTTTTAAAATATTATTTTTATAGGACTTAGTGTATTTCATTGCGCTGCAATGTCTGCCTGCAGAAGTCATTATTCAGTACAGATGTCATTCTTTGTCTTCTCTTACACATAATCCTCTATCCCCTCCCTCACTACAATATATTGTTGGGGTGTGGCATATTAGCCTTTGTGTCTTAGAGGAGGTATATTTCCTGCTCATTAAAAGTATAGTCATATATTTAATGCTTTCCAAACAATGCGTGAAAATAGTTTTAAGTTGTGTAACCTCTACCTGTAGCGACAGTTGGAGTCACATGAAAACATTTATTATGTATATCCCTCTGGTGCAGTTGGATGTTCTCCTAATGATGTATGAGTCAAAGATGATTTGTGTTAATATATTCTTAATTATTTTGCTTGCAGTGGTTGATGCCCTGTATGTGACTCTGACTGACTTGTTGTTTATTATCTTGACTGTAGAAAACCTATGTCATCATTATATCAGTTAGTATTGAAACAAGCCCAATGTTAGATTTCTACAAGTTATTTCCTATGGAACCAAAGGCTGCACAATGATGTGATGTAGGACAAGAACACTTACACACAGTAGTGCTGAAAATAAACCTCATAAGACGGGCACTGTGACATAGACAAACAAATGGCTGCCTGTAAATCAGGTTCTCCATGTCCGAGTTCTGTGCAGAGTACCCGTCCTCTCCGGCTCTGCACATAGTTATATCCCACATGGAGCGGCAGTGTGCGCTGCGATGTGGACGCCTAGAACCTGCACACCGAAGCAGGGGAGATACTGGAGTGTGGGGTCATAAGTGATATGGGGAGGGACAGTGTGTGGCACATGTCACAAGAGAAGGGGCAGGAAGCCTGCGAGTCATATGTGACAAGAAGTGGGAAGGTGGGTCATGTGTGACAAGAAGTGGGAAGGTGGGTCATGTGTGACAAGAAGTGGGAAGGTGGGTCATGTGTGACAAGAAGTGGGAAGGTGGGTCATGTGTGACAAGAAGTGGGAAGGTGGGTCATGTGTGACAAGAAGTGGGAAGGTGGGTCATGTGTGACAAGAAGTGGGAAGGTGGGTCATGTGTGAATAGAGGTTGAAAGGCGGGTCATATTGTTACACCTCACCTGTCCTCACTCCAGCGCCGCGATCCTCTCTCTCTTCTGGGTCGCGGCGGCGCTGTCACGTGACAGTCGGGGCGGGGAATTCAAACTTGCTAAACTACTAAAGACCTGCTCTGACGCCTGGGCAGCGTCAGAGCAACTTCATATGCTCCCTGGCTTGGTGATCCCTCGTGATTCTCCGTGTACCTGTTCTCCTTGCTGACTGCTCAGATTATCTCCGCTCCAAGTGTACCAGACCCAGGCTTGCTGACTACGTATATATCTCCGCTCCGAGTGTACCAGACCCAGGCTTGCTGACTACGTATATATCTCCGCTCCAAGTGTACCAGACCCAGGCTTGCTGACTACGTATATATCTCCGCTCCGAGTGTACCAGACCCAGGCTTGCTGACTACGTATATATCTCCGCTCCAAGTGTACCAGACCCAGGCTTGCTGACTACGTATATATCTCCGCTCCAAGTGTACCAGACCCAGGCTTGCTGACTACGTATATATCTCCGCTCCGAGTGTACCAGACCCAGGCTTGCTGACTACGTATATATCTCCGCTCCAAGTGTACCAGACCCAGGCTTGCTGACTACGTATATATCTCCGCTCCAAGTGTACCAGACCCAGGCTTGCTGACTACGTATATATCTCCGCTCCAAGTGTACCAGACCCAGGCTTGCTGACTACGTATATATCTCCGCTCCAAGTGTATCAGACCCAGGCTTGCTGACTACGTATATATCTCCACTCCGAGTGTACCAGACACAGGCTTGCTGACTACGTATATATCTCCGCTCCGAGTGTACCAGACCCAGGCTTGCTGACTACGTATATATCTCCGCTCCAAGTGTACCAGACCCAGGCTTGCTGACTACGTATATATCTCCGCTCCGAGTGTACCAGACCCAGGCTTGCTGACTACGTATATATCTCCGCTCCGAGTGTACCAGACCCAGGCTTGTTGACTACGTATATATCTCCGCTCCAAGTGTACCAGACCCAGGCTTGCTGACTACGTATATATCTCCGCTCCAAGTGTACCAGACCCAGGCTTGCTGACTACGTATATATCTCCGCTCCAAGTGTACCAGACCCAGGCTTGTTGACTACGTATATATCTCCACTCCAGTGTACCAGACCCAGGCTTGTTGTACCACGCATTATCTTTATCCAGTGTACCAGACCTTGGCTATTCTGATACTACCATCCAGTTCCAGTGTATCGTGGGCTACCTCCTATCCTTACCTCTAGAGGCAGACCAGTGGACCGCGACCTGCGATCCTCCGTAGCAAAGTCCATCCCGCCTTGCGGCGGTGCTTGGTGAACACCAGGGGGTTCGTTAGACTCTGCAACGCCGGCCGGCCAGCGCTGATCTAGAGTAAGGCAAGTACCCCATATTTATACCTACATTCTGCATTGTTGTACATGTTACATAATTGTTACACATATGTGACAAGGGTTGGGAAGGCTGGTCAAATGTGACAAGGACTGGGAAGGTAGGTCATATGTGACGAGGAGTGGGAAAGCAGGTCATATGTGACAAGGAATGGAAAGGCGGGTCATGCGTGACAAGCAGTGGGAAGGTGGGTCATGCGTGACAAGCAGTGGGAAGGTGGATCATATATGACAAAGGGTGGGAAGGTGGGGATCTATATTACAAGGGGTGGTAGGCTAGAGGGCATGTATGACAAAGGGTGGGAAGATAAGGTATGTGATATGTGACGATGGTATAGTTTGAATAAGAGAGAGCCTGTAATGAAGAGCCAACGGGGTACGTATGTGAAAATAAACACTGAAGTGTAGAGTGGGAAGGTGGGTCATATGTGACAAGGAGTGGGAAAGCGGGTCATATGTGACAAGGGTTGGGAAGGTAGGTCATATGTGACAAGAAGTGGGAATGAGGGTCATATGTGACAAGGAGTGGGAATGCGGGTCATATGTGACAAGGGATGGGAAGGTAGGTCATATGTGACAAGGGGTAGGAAGGTAGGTCATATGTGACAAGGAGTGGGAAAGCGGGTCATATGTGACAAGGGTTGGGAAGGCAGGTCATATGTGACAAGGAGTGGGAATGAGGGTCATATGTGACAAGGGATGGGAAGGTAGGTCATATGTGACAAGGGGTAGGAAGGTAGGTCATATGTGACAAGGGATGGGAAGGTAGGTCATATGTGACAAGGAGTGGGAATGAGGGTCATATGTGACAAGGGATGGGAAGGCGGGTCATATGTGACAAGGAGTGGGAATGAGGGTCATATGTGACAAGGAGTGGGAAAGCGGGTCATATGTGACAAGGGTTGGGAAGGCGGGTCATATGTGACAAGGAGTGGGAATGAGGGTCATATGTGACAAGGGATGGGAAGGTAGGTCATATGTGACAAGGGGTAGGAAGGTAGGTCATATGTGACAAGGGATGGGAAGGTAGGTCATATGTGACAAGGAGTGGGAATGAGGGTCATATGTGACAAGGGATGGGAAGGTAGGTCATATGTGACAAGGAGTGGGAATGCGAGTCATATGTGACAAGGAATGGGAAGGTAGGTCATATGTGACAAGGGGTAGGAAGGTAGGTCATATGTGACAAGGAGTGGGAAAGCGGGTCATATGTGACAATGAATGGGAAGGTAGGTCATATGTGACAAGGGGTAGGAAGGTAGGTCATATGTGACAAGGAGTGGGAATGAGGGTCATATGTGACAAGGGATGGGAAGGTAGGTCATATGTGACAAGGGATGGGAAGGTAGGTCATATGTGACAAGGAGTGGGAATGCAGGTCATATGTGACAAGGAATGGGAAGGTAGGTCATATGTGACAAGGGGTAGGAAGGTAGGTCATATGTGACAAGGAGTGGGAATGAGGGTCATATGTGACAAGGGATGGGAAGGTAGGTCATATGTGACAAGGGATGGGAAGGTAGGTCATATGTGACAAGGAGTGGGAATGCAGGTCATATGTGACAAGGGATGGGAAGGTAGGTCATATGTGACAAGGAGTGGGAATGAGGGTCATGTGTGACAAGGGGTGGAAAGGGAGGTCATATGTGACAAGGAGTGGGAAAACGGGTCATATGTGACAAGGGTTGGGAAGGCGGGTCATATGTGACAAGGAGTGGGAAGGTAGGTCATATGTGACAAGGAGTGGGAATGAGGGTCATATGTGACAAGGGATGGGAAGGTAGGTCATATGTGACAAGGGGTAGGAAGGTAGGTCATATGTGACAAGGGATGGGAAGGTAGGTCATATGTGACAAGGAGTGGGAAAGCGGGCCATATGTGACAAGGGGTGGGAAGGTAGGTCATATGTGACAAGGGATGGGAAGGTAGGTCATATGTGACAAGGAGTGGGAAGGTGCATCATATATGACAAGGGGTGGTAAGGTAGAGGGCATGTATGACAAAGGGTGGTAAGGTAAAGTTTGTGATATGTGACAATGGTATAGTGTGAATAAGAGAGAGCCTGTAATGAAGAGCCAACAGGGTACGTATGTGAAAATAAACACTGAAATGTATAATTATCATGCAAATTCTCATTCCAGCCTGAGATCCTATCTATTGAAGCTTAAAAATCTCTATTGATGACAAAAATGGGGTTTATTGATGGTCATAGGGCTTTTTTTTCACGCGTGGGAGGAGAACCTTATTACACTATATTTCCTTGCTGCAGTATTACACATTAGTACAGCTCTTACTGTCAGCATGAGGTGACTGCAAAGCTGGATCTTTTCAGTCATAGCAGGAATATAGCCAAAGGTCATACGAGGTCATATCTCACAGATTACATGGACAGGACACGTGTTACTCGCATGAAACACAGAGAGATATTGCAGTCCATAAGTATATAGAGAATAGGGGATCACCATTATGATACACACGAAATCCTACACTTGATCCTATGAGCTTAAGGACACACTATAGATTTTTTTTTATAGAGAAGAGATGTCATATCAGGGCCTATTTAGAAAACTTAAACTTATCACAGCAATAAATAATTACTTATTACCACAATTAACATTTTTCTTTTTCACCTCTGCAGTTGAGCAGGAGCAACATGGGCTACTTATCGGTCTGGAGGCCCTACTGCACCAATGGTGGGCCTGGTGCATACATGGAACGGGAAGCCTGGTTTGAAAAACAGCTTTCAAATATAAAAATATATGGTAGTTATAATATATGTTATAGCCCTACTCATTTTAAATAGATTGAGGGGTAGATTTATCAAACCTTCTAAATAGGGAAAGTGGAAATGATGCCCATAGCAACCAATCAGATTCTAGCTATCTAGAATAAATTGATAAATCTACCCTTGAGACTGAAAACAATTTCCTCATAAAAAGGGACAGGTGGGAGGTAAGAGGTGATACTACTACATTTTTAACACAGCAGCAGTGGTATGTCAGAGTAACACTGGACAATTATTGTACATCTATGGTTCATATCTTATCATTTTAATTTTGGAGTTTAGTGGTCCTTTAAATTACCGTTAAATCCCCATTTTCCCTCTACTTCCACCTCTTTCTATGCTTAAGAGTAAAAAGTGTAGTCTTTCTTTTAATTTATATTTTCCCAAATGAATCAGCATGCCACATGCACCTGCTGGGGAAATGGAGGGTTGGATAAACCCACGATGGAGGTTTTCTTGGATGTACTCTGCCATAGCTCGAGTCTCAGCGATGGACAAAGGGTACACCAGACCTCTGGGGGGTCTTGTCTGGCAGAAATCTATGGGACAGTCCCAAGCATGGTGAGGAGGCAGGGTTTCGGAACTGGCTTTGTCGAAGACGTCAGAAAAAGCTGCGAACTGAGGAAGTAGGAGTGTCCCGAAATCAACAGGTTGAGAAGGTGAGAGACCAATATGGGTTTGACCTGAGCAAGACAGTGGGATTGGCAGGGAGTTCCCCAAGCCAATATCTGAGAGGAAGACCAATCTATGTGGCATTGGAGCCAGGGAAGGCCCAGAATAATAGGAGTAGTAACTTGAGGGAGAATAAAAAAATTAATTGTCTCTAAATATAAGGCTCTCACTTAGAGAGTGATAGGCTTGGTCCGGAGGTAGATGGTCCCATTAGCAATATGGTTACCGTCGATCGAGGTAATGAAAATGGGTTGAGAAAGAGGGTCTGTAGGCAGGGAAAGGTCCTCCGCCATAGTAGCGGAGATGAAATTCCCTGCTGCCCCGTAAACCAAAAGGGCAGGGGAACAGACTGGACCAGAGGATCCACTAATAATAACAGGAATGGAACAGACAGAGGGTTTGTTGGAATTTGGAAAGGAATTCAATGACCCCAGCCTGACCTCCCCGAAGCACGTTAGGGCGTTGCTTTTCCCTGGCGCTTGAAACAGGAAGCTATAAGAACAAGAACAGGAAGCTATAAGATGCCCCAGCTAACCACAATAGATGCAGAGGAGATTCTTCTCTGTCTCTGCTCGTGAGAGAGCCTAGAACAGCCGCGTTGCATGGGCTTCTCAGGAGGATTCGGAGGTTGAAACCTGGGAGCTAGTTTAAACGCGGGGTGTCGAGGAGCGTCTTTCTCAGACGATCTTTCTCGAAAGCAGGTGTCTACTCTGTGACAGAGAGAAATCAGGACATCCAGAGAGGTAGGTAATTCCTGGGTAGCAAGGATATCTTTGATACAGTCCCAGAAACTTTGCCAGAAGGCAGCAATCAGGGCCTCGTTGTTCCATTGGAGTTCTGATGAAAGGGTACGTTATTGTATTACGTACTAGGAAATGGAATGAGAGCCTTGGCGTAGTCTGAGGATACTTGAAGTTGCTGAGGATACTCTGCCTGGTTCGTCAAAGATTTCTCGGAGGGATGAAATAAATGCTTCGGTATCTTAGAGGATGGGATCATTCTGTTCCCAGAGCGGGGATGCCCAAGCTAATGCCAGGAGAGCAGGAGGAAAATGTAAGTCACTTTGGCACGGTCCAAATGAAAATTTTGCGGAAGTAGTTCAAACTGGATCGAGCACTGATTAAGGAACCCCCGGCAAGTCCTCGGATCACCATCAAATTTTTGTGGAGAGGGTAAAGTCAGGGTAGAAATGGCCGCTGCCGCCACTAAAGCTGGAGGTGCTGGAGTTGCTGCCATTGGGGGAGTTGGAAGAGCAGCTTGTAGGGTATCCACACAGGTAACTAAAGCCTGTAGGCACTGGAGGAGTTGCATCTGGGTAGCGTCCTGCTGTTCAACTCTGCCTACCAGATGTTACCACATATCTTTTGCGGATGGTTCTCGGTTGGGATCTATACTGGCCAGATCCTACTGTCACGTCCGAGGAGGCTGGAGAACGCCCGTACAATCTGCTCAAATTGGCTCTACCCCCTTAGGAGGTGCGGAATCTAATGAATAGGGAGGTTTTCGCCAGGGACTACTTCAAGAAGGTTTGGACTTCGCGGCTCCCTAACCGCAGGTCGCAGTCCCCTTAGGAGGTGAGAACTGAGATCGAGATGAGAACCAGATAAAGTGAAACAGGAGGATAACAGGTAAGCTAAACAAGAATGACTGGAATCCTGGGGAGCCTGGAAGCCCCTAGTAACAGGAACAAGGAGATGCGATGATCTGCAGCTCTAATGAATGTAGAAGTCCTGGGGTGCTAAGAAGCCCCTAGTAACAGGAACAAGGATCATCTGCAGCTGTAATGAATGTAACACATATAGTAGTACTACCACTGAACAATGGAGATGTGTATAAGGTAGTTATGAGAAGTCCAGTAGTACTGATACAGGAGCACAAGGTACACAGACAAGTATCCAGGAGCAGCAATAGGACTGGACAAGAGTCAGAATGGAGGATGTCTATGGGAAGAGACTTAAAGATCTGGCATCTTACCAGTGCAGGAGGCGGTTTAAATAGGTGAGTCAGCTAGCTGATTGGGTGATCAGAATGAAGAATGAAAATGCCGGTTTGTGCAAGGTGGCGCCCAGTCAGGAGAGCTGCGGCCTCCGTCCGGAGGAATAAAGCCGCCGAGACAGTGGCGAACCCGTTGGATCAGCGGGTCTGAAGGGTGACAATACTTCCTGCCTAATACTCCTATCCCGCTGGCCACCCAGTCTTGCTTATTGCCCCCTAGAGGGTGGAAACTCTGGTCAGGGAGCTGTAATGTCTATATGCCCTTGCGGGAATCCCTGGCGAACACCTCCCTCTCCGTTAGACTCCGCGCCTCTTTGTGGGAAGACCCCGAGGTTCCACCTGACTCAGAATTCGTGAGAGTATATATATTTATATTTCTTCTTCACACATGTAATTTACACAGTGAGCACTCCTTATTCTTCCTTGTATGAGTATACAGGAAATAGCAGTATCACGCTTACAATGGCCACAGTGAGCTTGTAAGCGACGACATTCGCACTGGAGACATTTTATACAGTTGCAATTTATATATGCCGTGTACGAAGCGTGCGAGGAATGTTGTATGTCTGTTATATAGTAAGTCTCTATTTCCTCCTTGTCACCCTTATAGTAATCGGAATTTTTACATCAGTCTAAGTATTGTCGGAATTATTGTACCCGGAAAAACATACCCCACCCATTCTGGTACCCCACTTTGCAGTGTGCCAGTGTTCTAGGTCCCCAGGTGTTAATGTGCCTCATTATGTTATGATAATTTATTCACAGCATGACATAATTCTGCTGCTTTCAGTCTACATGTGATTTTTTTAATTATCCCAGCAGACCACACAATCTGGAAAGTTCTATACACCCTTGGGCCTATAGACTTTGCATCTCATACACAGCCTCAGACACCAAGGAGTAGAATTATGGGCACCTGTCACATGCAAACCAATTACTAGTCATAAAAAACTGCAAATATGTGTTTGTGAATTAATTAATAGTATTAGCTTGTTGTGGCTCAGATGATCTCTGTGTCCAGTCATGGGTTAAAACCAAGTAGGGGTAGAATAAGTTACTTCTAAACTCTCAGGCTGTACTGATGAAGTTTTATGGATAGAGAGTTCCAGACACCTAGTTACAGATGAGTACTCAATACCAATTTATGGCACAGGTCGTAAAAGCTAAAGCCCTTGAAATCTCTCTCTAAGGTTATATCAATAGCAATAACATCCAAAAACAGACCCCTCATATTCTTAGTGATTCTGTGATATCTCAGGATATCTCAAAGGAAAATATTTTCTCAAATATACTTACAGGAGTCATGTTTGGTATGCAAATGAAAGGAAACTTATGACCTGTTGTGTGGAGGTAATATCATCTTTGCAGGACATTCTGGTAAGAAGTTAGGACAGTGCAAATAAACCCTGACTTGAAAAGTGTGAAAAAGGGTCCTAAAAAAGAAATTTGCATTACACGGACTTTCTAAGTCTACATCATAGAAAAGAGGACTGTAGGTACCAGTAAATCTAACAGATTTGTTCAGTTTTGGGAGTCGATTTCCTATTGAGAAGTGTCCCATTTTTTCTGTTCTCCCAACAAGCAGAAAACTTGTTTATTCATGAGTTTACCATTTTGTTATGGCTTGTGGCAAAGAACATAAGCTTTTAGAACAAATATGTAGTAGAGATCTTCGTCTATAACATTCGTGTTTCCTGTGGAGTTAGTTGCACTCGCAGGTACTTGGATGTCCCCAGGACTTAACTCTAGCTTATGTACCATCACTAGCGCAGAGGTAGAAGGCACAGGAACCAACAAGAGTATGCGGATACTCAGGAACAGGCCAAGGGTATTGGGACAAAAGCAGGCAGGGTAGTCTCAGACAGGCCAAATGTCAGGGCTGGCAGCAAGCACGGGAACACAGAAAACAAAGCAAAGGTCAGGGCAATCAGTGTTTAAGCAGGGTCCAGTAAATAAGCCAAGAGTCACAACATGAGTCAAATCAGAATGGCAGATTATTCACAGGAAACAGGTAGCAGGTCAGTAAGTCTGTGGCATAAACGCTATAACCGGCAGGGGGGTCAAGCCCTCCCTGCCTTAAATACTGCAAGGAGCCAATCATAGTTCAGCCCATTAAATTAGCCACAGCAGAAAACAGTCATTCCATCGCTGCTAGCGTGGCGACTCGTGACACATTTTATGTTGTTTATTTCTTTTTATCTTACCAGGAACTATTGAATTATATATTTGTATGTCATTTTGTTAATTATTTTCATCTGAAGCCTTGTGGATGTATTTTCCATATTAATTTACACTTAATAAGTTCAGAACTCTGTGCCTTTACGAATTCACATGTCAGACTTAGCTTGGTTTTGAAACGTTACATAGTTGAAGCAGAGGAGATCATTTGGAGTATGATAACTCTGATGAAAGTAATATGTGATAGATTAGTTTAAAGGGAGAAGTGAAGGCTTCCTGAGTGAGAGTGTTATTTCTTCACAAAAAACCTTGATGGTGGCATAACTGGTAAGGCAACGTTAGTGTGTGAGACATGGAGAGTTTTAATCATTTTTAAACACACACGTCACGCAGGCTCAGGTGAGTGCTGGATCGTGACAGCACCGTCATAAACATGTCACAAGTGCTCTGAATCACTCAAGCCAAGAAATGTTTTTCAGTAAAAAAATAAAAACAAAACTGCAGTACCAGTAATGACCAACAGGAGTCCTAACGTTGGAATTCCCCTTACAAAAACAGAAGTTATTCACATGTGACTGCTTTGAAATAGCATTGCCTAAGAAGTTGGATATATAAGTTATATATCTGACTGTACTATTTTTTTGGATGGGTGCATTTAGGATGACAGAACAGTTCATATGTACCAGGAAATGGTGTAGATCAGGAAAAAGATCACTAAAGTCAGTGGCAAACAGATATATAGGAGTAACTAAGTTCTGATGTGTATCCTGGAGTCCAGTTTGTTTATCCCCCAATGAGGGGGAGAGAGGAGCTGGGAGGGGAAGGGGGTATGCACTGGCTATTAGTAAACGGCAGTGCAGATTAAGTTGCATTTTCCAGTGAACTCTAACTGGAGTTCACTAGGAAAAGCAGGCTTTATTTGTAAACAGATGCAGCAGTGTCTAGCTGTTTCCTGTAGTAGCTTCACTTATCTCACTGTATGTTTTTCCTGGTGAACAATCTTGCCATGTGATGAGCTCCAAAACTTGCCATATTTGTTGTAGAACACACAACAGATAAGCATTTCTTTATTCCATGGGACATATCACTTTCAACAACCTGACCTTTCTTAGACCCTAGACTGATATATTTCATTGTAAAAAAATATAGAAGGCATTGTACACTTAGGTTGGGCCGTTCCCAGGTAATGAAAGTTGGAAGAGTAATCTCTAAAAAGCTTGATTGTGGGTGGAGTTGTTTTTCTGCCTCTAGCCACCTTTTGCAGAAAATGTCTGATACCAGAGAACAATAACCCACACTCAACTGCACAGCAAAATGTAAACACAATGTCAAACATATTCGCTTCTGTCAAGATATGCAAACATATATTTTTTGAATGTTATTAGTCTATTTTTATATACGGCAACTTGTAGATTAGCTTTATGTGCCAAATAGTGTCTGGCCGAGTGCATATGCGCTGATGGTGTTATCAGCCCTGTTTGCAGCTGTATAGAAAGTGACATTTCTGAGGAAACATTTAGGGAGTGAGGATAGATCAATAAGATTCTATCTAGCAGCAACAGAACAGGGAAGGCTATAGAAATAAGGATTGTAACTATTGTCCAGAAACCCATTATACAGATAGTTCTGAAGTTTGCTACTGTTATCTTATACACACAGACATGATCACTGTGTGACCACTCAAGTCACTGTGAGGAGCACTAGTGTACACGAGCAGGAGAATGTTAGGGGCAGTGCGCTTGATTCAGCGAGGCACGTATCTGCCAATTTTGTGCATATCACGTGCAAAGTCACCTTGCACATGCCCAGAACCAGACCATACGCAACTAGGCGCAGCAATGTTCACTGTATCTATGTATGCAAATGACGCTTACGATTTTTGGGAGTGAACAGGACTGGGAAAGGACATTTGCCCATAGTCAATCTACAGTAAGGGCGTGTCAAAGTCCAGCGTACACAGCAACGTCCAAATCAAGCTTTGGGCATCTCAAAGTTACTTGTTTTTCTGCCCTCTCTCTTGTTTATGTTTAATAGACATTAAGATCATTCTAACAAATATATTTCATGGGGGAAAAAATACAAATAAAAATTTTGTTCTTAACTGTTTAGTCATTACTGATTATATTATTAACAGGTGACATTAATTCAATAGTTATTTTTTTTTTCTGTGTGTTCTTTTGCGATTGTATATTCCACTTAGGTATTGGACGTATCCTGCAGTATCTTGTGTAGTAGAGCAGAATTACACCACAGTTGCCTACTGACTCCCGAATTTCTGGGAGTTCTCCCGGACTCCCCGGAAAGGACTCCCCTGGCCGGCTGTGCTTAGTAACGTCATGAACCCAGCATCGTGGCCCCGTCGTCTCATTTTTATTTTGTTTCAGGCTAGTGATGTCCGTTTTTTGGGGGGTGGCTAATGACACGATTCTTCGAAGCCCACCCCCACCTGCACCCCGTACCCCCCAGGAATCATCTAGCCCATGTTGGCAAATATGAATTACACCCAAATCAATCAGCGCACATATCTTCACATCCATTCCTTGTTAGGGAGTACGTGGAGCCAATTTACATGTGTTTTAGAACAAATGCTCGTTTCGTTCAGAATGCGTGCCTTGATGAATCAGGCCCAGTGTGCGGAATTAGAGGTGCAAAATTGCCATTGCACGAAAACTTTGATTTGCAATAAAGTTATCTGCACCTTCAATCATCTCTAAAAAAAACTTCTGGTTCTTATACAATAAAATTAGGTGGTTGTATTTGACCTATACCAAACTATATTGTTTTTAATGCATTGAACACTGGACAATATTTTGCATCAAACTTGTTTTCTCACCATTAGTGTATTAAATAATATAACTTCATATGTATGTATACAACATTCTATGCTTTTTCTTTATTGATTTTGAAATAATACCAGATTTTTATGTCAATTTATTTATTGACTTTCGGAATAAAACAACCTCCCATGCAGATTTATTCATTGTTACTACAACATCCCATGAAGGCTTCATTACTGATTTTAAATGAATAGAACCGTGTATGACAGATTATTGAATAATACAACTTTGTAGATCAATTTCTCTATCAATCTTGAAATTATACGTCTTGGTTTACTTCTACCATCATAACCTGCTGAGTGTTGCTATGCCTTTCTGCCAATAGCAATCAGGTGAATTATCTACTGTAGTATTAAAATAATTTTCCTGAAGTTGCTTGACAGAGAGCTGCCTGCACATTTACACAACACAAACTAGGATTCCAAATAAAGCAGGGTAATTTGTATATGAGTCAACACAAAATATTTGTTTCCTATGCAGCAGCTATAAAATGCACAGCGTGGAAGTTCTTTGTGTTTAAACCAGCATACCATAGGAATATCCAATGAAGACACGGACACCAAAATAACGTTGGAATGAAATAGGATTTATTAAATCACTTACTAACAAAACAAAACCTAAAGGGACTGAAAAGGCGGACGAGAACAGGGCAGTCAGCAAACACAAAACCAATAACAGCGGAAATGTCAGACCATAGTACCACCAACCCAGGATCATACCTTATCTATTGGCCGGTGCGAAATATCTGTCCAATGGCAAGACTACACCACCTTAAAACCACCAGTATAACCTTTAACATACCGGCCTAGAGTCCCACTCACAGGACCCAACACATGTGATGACCCCACGAACCAAAAGGGGGAGTAGTGACCTATGATGAGATAACCCAAGCACCATATGCAAACTTACCGACTGCACAGCTCTCCCACCTACCCCCTAAGACCTGCCAGGTGGGCAGGAGGAATCCGGAAGCAGAGAGACAGATCTTCTGAGAATGGGAAACCTATATAAACCTAAACCACCCCCCTCCTGAGTCTTATTGGATACCAAACTAAAATAGACCATTATTGGTTAAACACCCCATCACTCACACACGTGATTTTACCTTTGTTAAGGATAATGGCCACACTTCTCTAAGCAACCAGTTACTCTTGTAGAACTACAAATCCCAGTATATCCTGCCACCTAGCATCTACCTGCTTTAAATCTGAACCTGTCCAATGTACATGCATTTTCCAGACATACTTGGCAATGCTCCAAAATGGTGGCCATTCTGCTATGACTAATGTAAAAATAACAAAAATATATAAACTCCAGATATACTTATAATAAACGTGCAGTGACATGAGCAGGCCTCCTGCTGGGTGGCTGCTCTACCAGCATTACCTAATGAGATCAGTTATGATGCACAGTTTTAGCACTGCAGTGAAGGAGTTAACACTCCTCTGACAAGTACAATGTCTCCCCCATCCCCCAGCACATTTCCAGCTCCATGTTATCGTCACTCGTCTGCTTTCTCCTGGCGACGTCTGTGCAGCTGAGAAAGAGGGCGGGGCCACCGCGGAGGAGGCGTGGCCAGGGACCCTGGGAGAAGAAGGAAGCTCCTGAATATTAATGAGCAGCATTGTGCAATTGGAGATCAGACAGAAAGGTTGGAGCGGAGAGAGGGAGAGCAGAGCCATAGGAGGTGGGTGTACAGACTGCAGCATGGAGCAGTGATCTGAGCTGGCCGGGAAGGTATCTCTCAGCTCTTTATTGTGTCGTTTGATTGCTGTGTCTGCCCTGCACGTCCCCCCGCCCCTCCCCCCACCTCGTCCCTGCGCTGCACCCTCACTGCACGCACTGCACCTTCCCCACTTCCTTGTGCCTGCACTGCATGCTCTGCACCGTCCTCCCTACCCCCTCTGTGTCCTTCCCTCGGCTGCCAGCGGCTGTCCCCCTCTCTCCCTCTCGCAGTCCCTGCCTGGGTTGTTTTGGGGCAGAAGCCCCCTCTCCCCGCTCAGAGCAAAGGGGTAGTATGGGGAGGTGAGAGTGTACCGAGAGCCATAGCCAGATACAGCTTTCTGGGAAAGGTAAGATTAGCATTTGCCTTAATATGTTAGTGAGCTCTGCCTGTGAAAACAGTAGTGTGTGTGTGTGTGTGTATATATATATATGTGTGTGTGTGTGTATATATATGTGTGTGTATATGTGTATGTGTGTATATATATATATATATATATATATATATATATATATATATATATATATTTATTACTCCTCCATTTGTTTGTGTGTAGGTGATGCATTGTTGGTAGGCTGTTAATTCTACAGAATATTGTTACATTGCAATGCAGGGTTGTATAGACAAGGTTAGAATATGGTTTGTCTTGGTCCAGTATGACTGTTCAAATGAAGATTCTTGTTGGTCTTGGACATGGGTGTGTGGTACAGCGCACTGTTTTGCTATGGTGTGTGGCCATGTGATTATCTGGCTATGCCCTGGGTTTGTCTCTGATGCCATGCGAAGAACCTGTTTGTGTCTTGGACTTGGCAATGTGAAAAGTGAATAATCAGGTTTTGTCTTGGTCGTACGGTTTAATGAATACTGGCTGTGTCTTGGGCTTTGGTATGTAATGAAGGGTCTGGTTGGTTTTTGAGATCGATTGTTCATTTGATCAAGCTATCTGGTTGTATGTTGGGCTACGGTGTGTGCACTCAGCTGAAGAATCTGGTTGTATTATGGGCTAGACTATATAAGATGAAGAATCTGTGTTTTGAGCTAGGCAGATCATGGATTTATTTGCACATCAGTTGTCAAAATGTACAATTTTGGACTTGTTCAATTACCAATTTTTATGGGTATGTATTTTTGTTTTATGTTTAAAAGTCTCTAGTTACAGTGGTTTTTTTTTTTTTTTTTCTCCCATTTTTTTATTTTTAGTACTAATTGTTTATATGGTCTGACCTCTGAGAGTCAGATTGCATATATATTATATATATATATATATATAGTGGATCTGGTCCTGCAGTTATGAGGAATGCAGGCAGGGCTTTTACCTTTGAAGATTACGTTAGTGCATTCTAGTTCTCAAGGTAGGCTAATAGATGTAAACATTATTGAGTTGATGGTGAGATTCTTTGCTGCAGCTGGATCAGAAACTTTGAATTAGTTGAGTGGTGACTTTCTATTCTTAAGCGTTACAGGTTTAATTTTGTGTTCTTTTGAACCCCTCAAATTATCTATAGCTAAAATTTGCTGCCTAGATAGAGCAATTTTTAGAGTGCAACTAACATTTTTCGGGATATTTTCATTTGCAGTGCTAATTTGCTGAGAATTATGAGTATGCAGATAGTCATTTTATGAACACTATAAAGAGAACACTATAAATGGCTTCTGTGGGAACAAAATAATGGGGTTATTTAATAAGGCTGGAACAGCGGTGCTATAACCTATAGACTCGTCAGATACTTTAAATTTACTTCCATATTGCACTGAAAGATTGACAATTAGACTCTGCTTGGTTGTGTTAGGTTACAACACCTTTTTTTTCTTTACCAGTTTTCATAAATTTCCCCAGTATTTGAAGTAAAATTGATTAATACCATAATTGTCTATTCCTGGAGCTAATGACCTCAGTATTTGACAGCCCCCATTAAAATCACCCTTACCACCCCCCACATGCTACTTCTGGGTAAATTTATCAAGCTGCGGGTTTGAAAAGTGGAGATGTTGCCTAAAGCAACCAGTCAGATTCTAGCTGTCATTTACTTACTACATTCTACAAAACGATAGCTAGAATCTGGTTGCTATAGGCAACATCTACACTTTTCAAATCCGCCGGAAACTTGCAGCTTAATACATTTACCCCTTAATCTCCTAACTGACGGAGAATAAGTAGTAGAGGCAGAATGGCAGCCTTGTATAGGGAGGGCTTGAGGTGTCGACTACTGTGTTCATGTCCAGTAAAAGAAAATTACAGTGAGTATGGATATATTTTAATTTTACCTGAGACTTTACCACAGCGGTCGGCATCAAATAGAGCTACCAAAGCAATGAGACAGGAAGATGGTAGCAGACCACATGCAAAAATGTATCTCAAATTCGACTGGGCTAAAAACTGTAATGACTTGGGCACATGTGGTTTGAGGACCAGATGGCAGCTCTATACAGGTCCTCTTGGGAAACGTGTGCCATCTGTTCTCCTTTTCCATCTTGGGGAAATTAAACATTTCAGGTAGATCCTATGATTTTGAGATAAGTGATATGCCTTGATAAGTTTCTGGCAAAGGTAGTTCACCCAAAACCTAGTGCTAATATACGGTTCCGTATTCCTGAGTGTGTAGATCTCAACGACTCTCCTTAGCCTAGACCAGTGGATTCCAAACTTCTTCAGTTCAAGGCACCCTTAGGGCCTCCATAATTTTTTCAAGGCACCCCTAAGACAACATAATTACCAAGTAGTCCCCCGCCGTGCTTGCCATGGCTGAGGCACCCTTGTGAGATTGCCGAGGCACCCCAGGGAGCCTGGGAACACGGTTTGGGAACCACTGGCCTAGGCAGTGGCCTTGTGAAAAACCTTATTGTGAAAAAAAAAACTTCAGGGGAAGTAATTTCATAGGAATCTCTTAAAGAGGTTCAAATGGAGCATTAGTTGCAAATTGGAGCCCCAGAAATTCACATGGATGCAGACTACATTACACATGAGGCTTCACAATTTTGAGTCTTTGAAAAAAAAAAAAAAAAGTTTGCGGACTAGAGGGCCTTAAGCCTGTTCTTGCAGCTTTTGAATTATCAACTGGCTTTAAACTTCACCCAGATCTGTTAATAGGTAAAGATCTTTATGATGTTCTGGCTAATGTCACGGTGTGGATGGCACTCCTTGAGAGATCTCTTATCCATCATATGCCGATTCATTTCTATGTCGTTATGGACCATGTTTGAGGAGTCCAAATAGGCACTAAATCTTGGTGGATTACTGCTGACAGTAATGGCAATTCTGACGGACGTTTTGGTCACCTTGCTTAGTTGTGAAAACCATGGCCCCTTTGGTCACCAGGGTAACAGAATAATTGCACATACCTGATCTTCCTGATGTATACAAGTGAGATATATATTTATATCTGATGGTCCATAGGGTAGAAAGGATATCTGTCGATGATGCTCTTGGACTCTGTGCCAAACCATTAGCATTCTCCTATCGCCATACGATCTATACAGTCATCCCCACGATGATATAACATTGATGAAACCATTTCTGACTGAAAAGCTATTCCGCTGGGAGAATGTTGTACAACATCAGGATGTGAGCTGCTGTCAGATGGTTCAGGTGAACTTGAACCCAAGAAAACATGGTTTCTGCAAGGGATTCATCCCTACTTTATGTATTGAACAGTTGTGGAGTTTAAAAGAGTTTTCACAGATTCCGAACGTCACTGTGAAAGTGCAGCAAGACCACGTTTACAGATGTCTGCTTCCTGACATCCTGATTCTGGAACCTGGAGCTCATATCATGAGTGCTGTCCGGATCCCAGAGCCACTGGATTATCCAGATAGCCTCCATCCTGAGAAACTTGCATTTGTGGTAATGGTTACCTAGTTTTGAGCTTTTAACAAGACCTCTTGATCAAGGGTTAGGTCTGTTCACCCTTGTTGGGGTTTTTTTTTTCTGTTTTTTTTTATTCATTTCCGATGGTGTATCCAAAGAGTGGGGCTGCATATTGGAAGTGTTGTCCTAGAGGTTGAAATCTGAGCTATTTCCTGTGTTGGATGAAGGCAGGGATGTAATGGTTTGCATCCTTTGGATTGATCTTTATCAGCCAGTCGCCTCAAAATCCAGCCTTAAATCCAGAGAGATGGATTTTAATGTATCCATTCTGAAGAGATGAACATTTAAATACCTGTAGAGTTCCTACAGGTTGATTGGGCTCAAATATCTAATATAAGGATATTCTCTTTGTGTGGTTGTGAAAGGACTGATCATTTCTCCATGGCTGATGACTTTAATGTTTACTTGACTAGAGGTCCTATCACGCTGCAATTGACTGAGCCACTCTTGCCATTGAAGCCAAGTGCATAGACCTGCAGACCAACTTAATGGAATGGAACACAGTAGCCAGTTTGACCTTCTGTAGTGGAATCCAGAATCTTTTCTCTAACCAAATCGTCTTCAGTTACCTGCAACCAGAATTCCTTAGCTCTAGCCAATCCTTTAAAGGTAGTGGGTGGACATAACGCTGCACCCTCCACTAAGTGACCGTCTGGAAAGACTGCAATAGGTAAAACGTTCTCTGTGACCTTGGAAACCATGGATTATTATCTTGTTTTATTTATAGGCACCACAAAAGCTCTGCAGTGCCGTACATGACGTATACAGACAGCAGTGATCCATAACACATTACATAATACATGAAAAACAAAATACAAAGACCGGACATACTGAATAAATATAAAATACACACATCCATTATTTTTTTTTCTTGCCTTTTTTTACTAGACAGTGAGTCAGTGATGGTAATATCCAGGCCGGAGCTCAAGAAAACAGGGTTAGGGGAGCAGGCCTACAAGTAATGAGGGTGGGGTGATGGAATATTAGAGGGAGAACATGAGGATAGAGGCCCTGCTTGTGACAGCTTATGTTCTAAAGGGAAGACACAATTAGGGCAGCACCAAGGTGGGGGAGGGAGATTCTGTATATTGGTTAAAGGATGTTTTCATTCCAGCGCATTCAATAATTTTTGTATTGAAGGTCCCACTAGGGACTTCAGGCATTCCTCACAATATTGCTTGACTCATACCACCAGAATAATGCATTCCCTTTTGGATGTCTTATGACATCTTTTTAAGAATTGCGTCTTGAAGATGAAGAGTTCTCTCTCTCATTTAGAACCAAGAAAAAAACCATATTATCTGACCTCATAGTGTCCATCCAGATTTGCACTCTTTACTCATCACCGAGATCAAGAATATGAATGGTGTCTAGAGCTTATGTTGGAAGCTGAAATGATAAATACTCATCTGCTTCCATCCAGAGATATTCCCAGCACCCAGAAAACAGGACTTATGGTGAATAGAACATGGAGGCTATGGCTGTGGTCACTCAGAAATTCTGCAAGACAAACTCCAGTGAAACTCTTTTAGGGGACCAAATCATGATGACATCATTACTGCCTGCTGCTCATCTGTATAATGAATAGTGGTGGGGCAGAGACAGTCCACCTTGAGCAAGAGGCATAGGCAAACCGAGGGGGAGGGGGGGTTCTAGTGCCTGGAAACCCCCCTCCAAGTCTGGGGAACTGTATAATTGAGGTGGCTGGACCCTGCTCCCGCTTCACACAGCTCTGCTTGCCCATATATATTATAGGGATAGAAAAGGTTGGAGAGCAGCCAAGCACTGTCTAAACTTATAGCAATGCCCCCATGCATACTGGTCACGCCCACTGGCGGCGTGGTGTGGAAACCCCCTCTACAACTCCTGCGTTTGCCCCTGAGAGGATAATATTCGCTGTCGGAGGGGAGAGAGGCCGAGACCTCCGAAGGACAGAAAGATGAGGTGGGGGAATGTTATCACTTTACACTAAGAGATAGCAAGGGGTTTTATGAGGGCAGGTCCAATTATCCAGCTCTTACCACAGGAGAGGTGAGGTTAAACCTCTGGAGCTTGCTGCTGTGAAAATATATCAAGAGAAACTATTTTTCAGTGTTCTGTAATGTTAGGGGAAGCTTGCATTATAGCTGTAGCCTAGTAAAATAGGATATAATACTTCTCTATTATGCTAGTAAACAGAGCATCTGCACTTGTATATCTATGACCTTTGTAATTCTTGTATTTCCTTGTTACTTTTCTTGTTGAATACTATAAAAAATAAAAATAGTGCATGTAGGTCACAGGTACCCTGCGCTCAGACACGGTTGTTAAATGGAGTGTGTGGAGGATTCTGGTTTCACTGCTCAATTCTACCATATCGTGGGTCTGGCTTTCACAACAGTCCTAATACAGATGTTGTGCAATAATACTAATGGGATTATGTAATATTACCATGTGATCTAAAACAACCAACTAGATCTCACTTTCTTTTTAAAACTGTCCTAGGAAATGACCTTTATATTCTGGTCTGTTTTCTGTATCGGCCGTCAGATTGTGGTCTGTTTTATATGTTTGCCACACTTGTGTCACGTAGTGTCCTCTGAAATAATGTGTACGAGGGCTTGTTAAGTAAAGTAATGGCAGACATCAGGAGCAGTCCTGTGAGCTGTGGGCCAGAACAAACCATGCTATCCTTATGTGGCAAGTGGCCATTTGTGAGGCACAAATTCATATTGCCCATTACTGCTTATATATTTATATAACTAATTATTGGGGGGGTTTATAAAATGGACCACCATAAGCTTCATTTGAAAAATAAATAAAAATATTTAGTATATAGCCCTTTTGTTGGTGAGTTGCAGAATTATTCCTGCTTCTCTGGGATTTTACTTTTTTATATTTTAAGAAACCTGGGAGCTATTTAAGAGAAGCCCCACTGCTTTTGATATATTAACAGCCAATCGCTGTCGTCATATGAAGTAAGCACAATTGGGATCATTGGATATTGATTAATATGGGCAGATAACATGGCACCTGATTTGCAATTATACATTAGTTTAAAAGTGGACCTGTCACCATGAATTAATCTTCCTATTCAATAGTACTTAATAAAAACCAACGTGCTAGTCTGTCTTCATCGTCTGACTAGTATTGTTACAAGAAAGCTGTCATTGTGAAAATGTAATTACATGGGTCTAAACTATCGTTTCCAGATAAAACTTTATTTTTATTATTTTGTAGACTGTGTACCCGTTTATGCTATTGTAAGAAAAGCACTTGTGTAATAATCGTGTCTGTGCTTTGATAATGGGATTGAACAATGTATATTCTGTACAGTTTAGAAGCCAGTCAGGCTAATGAAGAAGTTATTTTATAATCTCTACTCTGGGAGAAATTGCCTCTCCTCCCACCCTGCCAAATATGCCATGCTATTCCAGAGGATGTCCCCTCCCTTCCCCCTGGGGAGGATAAAGGTGGAGACACCACTTGTTATGCCCAGGTTATTCAGTCCTCCACCCACAGATGACCATGACATAAGAGAGACTACATAGCTGTCCAGTCTGGTGACACCTGGGCTTGATGATTCACTTGACAATGATTGCATAGCTTCCTATGATGGTAGACAGAGGAGTGCTCTTGGTTAAGAAAAAAAAAAACCACCTCAATCATACGGTCAGATTCAATTCAGCGCAGTGTGCCTTGGAGTGATGGCACTCCGTGGTGGTGTTTCTCCACTCACTTTTCCTCACTCCCCATCCCATAGAGGTGTCCGTAAAAACAAGCAGATATACCTTACCATAATAGGCGACAATGTGCGCTGACGGACATCGTTGTTATGTCCAGCGGCACAACGTGCTGAATTGAATCTGCCCTATAGTGTTGTCATTGGAAAATATGGCCTATGTTTCTTGTCTTGTTTTTAATTTTCCTCCGATACAAGACTTGGGTGCGCGGTATGTTTGTTTTTCTGCTCAGAAAACCACATATCTCTCTATATTTGCATGGCTGGAAATATTGTACTGGAACTTGAAATATAAAGTGTTATGTCTGAGAGAAATGGTAAAGACAAAATGATTATCTATTTTCATCTCTGTTCATCCGTTTT
>NC_134405.1:63679343-63871843 GCF_038048845.1 Mixophyes fleayi
GTGACTCCTAGGTTACTAACCTTTCCAAGAATCCTGTTCCAGCCAAATCCTATTTTGTAGATAAATATAGTTATATGCTGCGGATCATCTTATATTTTTTTTACCATCTTCAGTTATTAACAGGATTCTGTTCCTGCAAATAATTTGTTACTGCGTTTCCTTTCTTACATCCCTCCCCCCCCATACATAGACAGATTTGCTGTACATTTATAGTGGATGTGCAATTGATAATATACATGTTTTGCAAACACACTAAAAAAGTGCCCTGCTGCCCTTAATGCTGGCATTCAATGCGCAAGGATAATGCGCATCTTTTTCGCCAGCCAGGAGGTGGCAGTATTTTTCCGGTGTTTTTATCTGTTCATTATAAGCACAGGCAGCCAATTTCTTCTCTGTTTTAGCCATGCCCACCTTTGGCATCACATAATATAATTCAGTACAAGCATTGTAAAATAGGAAAGCAAAAACCTACAAATACTGCTCTAAATTTAGCACAGTTTAAAAATAAAAAAAATAAAAAGTTGCTATATGCAATTTAAAAAAAAAAAAAAAACAAATTTAATTAAGCTTTATTTATTTATTTTTAAGTGTCAATTAGCCAGTCTCAAATGACTCTTGGGAGTAGATTTATCAACCGTATGTTGCCCATAGCAACCAGTCACATTCTACCTAGAATGTACTGGATAAATGATAGTTAGCATCTGATTGGCTGCTATGGGCAACGCCTCCACTTTTCCTTTTTCCAAGGTTTAGTAAATCGACCCCTTGGTTCCATAGGTGCAGATAGTGTGCCAACAATTCACTAGTGACAGTGGAATGCATTTCACAATGGCAGATGTGGTAAGCGAGGACCAGTACAATTAAAGAATTGCCTGGGGCAAATATAAGGGTAAGACTTTGTACACACGTGCAAACAGACTTTGTATATGCAGATATCCAGTTTGTTCTGTTGCTTATTTCCTTTTATAGCATTCTACAAACAAAAGGCTATTTTTTTATTTAAAAAAAACCAAAAAACACAGCAAAGAAACAAATCTGTGTTATGTATGAAGAGTAGAGATACCATACATTTATACATTTAGAGGATGAAGCCGGTAAACCTTGAAGGACAGACCTGGAATCATACGTGACGGTGAAATGCGGTATTTTGTATTTAAAGCTTACTTTAAAAAACGGTTTAAGTATCTCTTATCTCTACAACTATTGTGAGACTACACGTTTCAGCATCCCGTGACTCAGGGCATGCTGGTATTTATTAATCCACATAAGAGCCATAGACTATCTGGCTCAGCTTTAATAGGTAACCTACTGTGGATTTATTTTTTTGTATAAAATGTAACTATAACAAGACTGTGTAGCCAGGTTAAATAGCAATGGATAAACTGGGACCTCATAACCTACACCTTGATAAAATGCCGCAGGTCTGTTCCGTTTACATAACAGAGCAGAAATCCCTATAGCGTTGTTGGAACAGTGTCAAACAAGGGTGACTGCTACATTCTAGAATTGTAGCAATGATAAACCAGCATTTGTCACAGGATTCCACAGGAAGATTGCTTGGTATTTTGTGGGCTGAGCCAATAGTTTATAAGAATACAGCGTATCAATTCGTCAGCACTTTCCTGAGAGACGGCACTTGTTCTAAGTGAACTGGTGGACTATATTCTCATAAATGTTTTCAGCCCAGAAGATGACACTCCGACAATGTAATATAAAGCTTCACACACAAAAGTGACACATTTAATAAAAACCGTCTTGATGTGCCCTCGAGGACTCTACTGATTATTTTAAGACACAACTGAGGCTAATCCGAGGAAAAAAGAAACATTTTATTTATTGAAAGTGGTGGCTCTATAGTGGTAGCGGGTTTGACTTTGATTTAAAATGTATACGTTTGCACAGTGCTCTTGTTGAAATTGTTGTATCTCTCCTAGGTGCGCCTCTCCTTTTAGAGGTATCTCCTAGGAGCAGAGGGTAGACCGGCACCTTGATGTGGGATGCGCAGACTATCCTTGCGCATATTGGGAAGGGTACATTGACTTTAATTCCTCTTAATGGGAAATTGTACTAAGGATTATAACAAGTAGTCAAGTGTAATGAAAATTAGATTAGGTGGTGGTGCATCCTTTTGTATACTGTTTGTATTGTGTTTTTGTTTTTTTTGTATACTGTTTGTATTGTGATTTTGGAGATGCTATGTACAGATTGCATATTGGTAGATTCATACAGGGGCATTACCAGTAATGATGCAAACATGTTTACTGATATGCTATGGATTCTCGTTTCAGCTTTTTGTCCTCCATCAGATCTCTTTTCTACACTTTAAGAGATGTGGAAGTGGCTGTATGGAGGGTTGAGTAAATATGTACATGTGTACACTATGTAATAAGCAAAATAAATGGTGTTCCTACGTGCACCTGTTTGCTTGTAAAACCACATATTATAGCCTGCTCGCAAGCAATGTGAAAGCCGAGTCGAGCTGTCAGGTAATGCTATGCTCTGTCAGGCCGGCTTTCCAATACCTCGCATTTCTGCTGTGACATTGGAACATAAAAGGGAAAGGGGGGACATGATAGTAACTTTCAAATATATCAATTGTTTTAACAAGGTACAGGATGGAAACATTCCTTAAATAAAGAGAAGTATTAGAGGGCATGTACTGGAGGGAAGGAGGTTCAGAGGAAATTTGAGGATAAACTACTTCACAGAAAGGGTAGTGGATAAGTGGAGTAGCCTCCCATCAGAGGTGGTTGAGGCTAATACAGTAGAGCAGTTTAAACATGCTTGGGATAGACACAAGGATATCCTTATAAAGAGCTAAGAAACAAATAGGGGTTGATGTTATCATATGTTAAAAAATGGGCAGACTAGATGGGCCAAGTGGTTCTTATCTGCTGTCAAATTCTATGTTTCTAACATTTTGTTTGTTATTATTTAGTGTACAAGTCTCTATATCATAAGGAACTAAGAGCCTGTGTAGGACCTGGTGATACATTCTCTTTAACAGAGCGGCAGCGGAAGGTCATTATAATATTGCGGATCAGGGCTTAATATTGCATAACACATTAACGTCATCATGTTTAGAAAGTTGCAAACATGGCTTATGTGGCTGAATGTGACCACTCTGTGTGCTCTTTCCTGCTGTACAGTAATATTGTGAGACACAAACAGGAAACTGTACATGTTAGTCTGACAGGAAACTAAGGTCCGGGAGGGTCAGGGGTGACGCAGCACAGACTGCTTCATGGGTTGTATAGGTAGCAGTTCTGTTGTTCAAAATGGGGGGAAATAGAGCTTTTACGGATTTACTCTCATATATTATAAAAGTACTAAATCTTAAAGCTGAGTAGGTTTATAAAACTATTCAAAGGGGCAGATTCAATTCCCCACGATGTTCATTAGAACAGCTCAAGCCGCGCATCATTAATCAAATTTAACGCAAGCAAAATCAGTGTTGAAATCAGCGTACTAACTGTAATAATGTGCATCTATTACTGTAGTAACAACGCAGGGAATTAAATCTGCCCCAAACTGTTTTATGTAAAATAAAATATTATTGGATATAACAGTGTTCTCCACACAAAATGTTGCCACCCGGGTGGCATAGAGAAGCAGCCGAGTGGGGGCATTGTAATACTTTGCAGTAATAATTAAAAATGTTGGAGATTATTGCCCACACCTGCCAGGACTGGTCAGACTGGTGGTCAGTGGTCTAACACACACTGCTGGCTGTAGTGCTCACATAGTGCCTGTTATACCAGGAGAAACAATGGTTTATTATATTATAATAGGACTCTAAGTTGGGTTCTAAGAGCCGGATGTCAAGTAAAACAGCCGGGTGGAGCACACGGGAAATAGTTGCTGGGGAGAACATATAATAATAGTTTGCCAACTTATTAGAAAAAGTGGTAATTTGTCATTATATTCAGCCTTTGGTTTTGGTGCTCCTTGTCCAATATGTGATGTTACATTAATGTATGGGTTTAACATACACTTACAAATGCACCCAATCTGCATTTTTGTTAAACATACAATACTACGCATACGTTTTAGGCACCTGTAAAAAAATGCTGCAAAGTAAGAATGTTTTCAAAAATAGAAGTGTTAGTAGTTTAAGGTAGTGCAAAGTGAATGAACAGAAGATAAATCTAATCAATATTTAGTGTGACCATCCTTTGCCTTCAAAACAGCATCAATGAGAAATACCCACAGATATTGGTGGATGTAGGCTTGTTGAAATCCTTCCGTCTCTTCATGTAATCCCAGACAGACACGATGATGTTGAGATCTGGCCTCTGTGGGGGCCATGTCATCACTTCCAGGACTCCTTCTTCTTTACACTGAAGATAGTTCTTAATGACATTGGCTGTATGTTTGGGGTCGTTGTCCTGCTGCAGAATAAATTTGGAGCCAATCAGACGCCTCCCTAATGGTATCGCATGATGGATAAGTATATGCCTGTATTTCTCAGCACTGAGGACACCATTGACCCAGACCAAATCCCCAAGTACATTTGCTAAAATGCGGCCCCAAACTTGCAAGGAACCTCCACCATACCTCACTGTTGCCTGCAGACACTCATTATTGTACCGCTCTCCAGCCATTCAGTGAACAAGCTGCCTTCTGTTACAGCCAAATATTTCAAATTTTGATTCATCAGTCCAGAGCACCTGCTGCCATTTTCTGCACCCCAGTTTCTATGTTTTCGTGCTTAGTTGAGTTGCTTGGCCTGGTTTCCACGTCAAGGGTTAGCTTTTTGGCCGTATATTCCATGAAGACCACTTCTAGCCAGACTTCTCCAAGCAGTAGATGGGTGTACCTGGGTCCCACTGTTAGTTTCCAGTTCTGAGCCAGGGCTGGAGAGCGGTACAATAATGAGTGTCTGCAGGTAGCTGTGAAGCATGGTGGAGCTTCCTTGCAAGTTTGAGGCTGCATTTCAGCAAATGGAGTTTGGAACAATCTCCCTTTCGAGTTCCTTCAAAGACTGTGAGCAAGTGTGTCAATAAGAAGTGATGCTGCTTTAAAGGAAAAGGGTGGTCACACCAAATATTGATTTGATTTAGAGTTCTCTTCTGTTCATTCACTTTGCATTTTGTTAATTGATAAAAATAAACTAGCATCACTTCTATTTTTGAAAGCATTCTTACTTTGCAGCTTTTTTTCCATAACCTGCACAGTACTGTACGTCTGAAGCAAATCGGAACATTATTTTGTTCAAGCCAAACACATGTGAAAACACATATATGAATGCTTCTTGACCACATCTAATTACATGTGCAGTGCATTCTTGTTGAGATAAATGTGAGTTAGCAACTGCGCTGAGGTGCATCAGATGCACTAAAATGGAACAAGAAGCTTTCAAGAAACGCACTGCAAGTTAAACCAACAAAACCGCAAATATGTACAGTCTTAATTGTTACAATTTCACAACCATCAACATCTACTTAAATTGTGCTTGAAACACCTTATAACTGTAGAATTTTAACGGCAATATGTATGCTGACATGGTCTGTTAATACTGCCCACTGTTCATACAGCGTTTATAAATGCTCAAAAGATGCTAGAGATAGTGCTTCCTATGGTCTTGGTCATACTTATGAGGGAGCTATGTGATTGTGACATGTACAGTCAGTTCATCATAGAACCAGTAGTACTTCTACCTCACTGTTGGTCTATATGGTGACATGCAGTGCGCAGCCAGGGAGGCCCAGCAGTTTGCATGCAGTTCCATGCTTCATGATAGTAGCGCGCTGTTCAAGGTGTAACCTTAGTCTAGGACTAATTCCAGGAGCCGGATGGCCAATGTGCCTAAATATGAGATTTATGTTTCTTCCAATAAAATTCATTTATATTTAATTTTGTACAAAATTATCCCTCTTCAAGTATATTGATGCACGGTGCAGCACGGTGGCTAAGTGGTTAGCATTTCTGCCTCACAGCGCTGGGATCATGAGTTCAATTCCCTATGTGGAGTTTGTATGTTCTCCCTGTGTTTGCATGGGTTTCCTCCCACACTCCAAAACATACTAGTAGGTTAATTGGCTGCTATCAAAATTGACCCTAGTCTCTCTCTGTGTGTGTGTGTTAGGGAATTTAGACTGTAAGCTCGAATGGGGCAGGGACTGATGTGAATGAGTTCTCTGTACAGCGCTGTGGAATCCGTGGCGCTATATAAATAAATGGTGATGATAATGATAGTTTCTTTTGTTGCCCATTGTAATCTAAGAGCTTCTCCCTGCAATATCTTTCCACGACTTACATGAATGCCAGCACATACAGAATATCACCACATTAACTGAAATACCTTTTAGTTCCGGGAAGCTTTGCGTATACATATGTGTGGATGTGATGGGTTATCTGTCAGGGGGCCTTCTGAATAACGGGATATAATGCTGAAAGTATGTTCACTGCAGCGTCAGCCGAGCGCACTTTCTGTTAGAAGATTAGAGAGCAGCTGCTTCAAGTTCTCTCTGCCGGTGTGTGGAACTGGAACGGAGTCTGATTTTTCTGGCCAAAATCCAACAACAATGCCTTAGACAACAATGTGGAGCCTGCCCCATGTATGAGCAGAAGAGTTACTGGCCCAGCTGCTATTTGTAATGCAGATCCTTACACGAAGAGGGCTGCATATGTGTTACATGTGCTGGTACGTCAGAGACTGACACAGAATCATATCCTACAATGCAGTCTGTGGAGATGGTAGTGCCACAAGAAAAGACTTAGCCACATCTGGCTCACAGGCCGCCTATCGGACAGCCCTGCTGTACTATATCTTCATCCGGCATCCACACTATCTTTCCACGCAATCTTCATATTTTAGTTACCAGAGTTATTTAAACTACATTAATAATGTTTTACATTTTTTCAAAATGCCTTGAGGTTGACCTGTCGCCAAGGTTTAAAATTCTATATGAAGAATGCAATTACCTTTTTCCATGTCTGTTCACTTGACTTGTGTTTTGCTAATGTTCCACCATATTGATCATGAACCTTCTTCTATACGGAGGCCAGGATCTAGGCGGTGGAGGATATGGTGGAGTTTATAATAATGCTAATTTCCAACAAAATGCTTACGAAATGGACTAGATCAGGCCTGTCCAACCTGCGGCCCTCCAGATGTTGTGAAACTACAAATCCCAGCATGCCCTTCCAGCTATCAACAGGTTGTCTACTGGCAAAGCATGCTGGGGCTTGTAGTTTCACAACACCTGGAGGGCCGCAGGTTGGACAGGCCTGGACTAGATTATTTATTCATATACAGTTCTAATTCCTTATGGTATGTCCCCTTTTTAATACAATATTTACCTAAATTTGATCATTCATTGAAATGGAAATGATCCCTCTTTATACACAGTGACATCACTGGTTTTGCCCATGTACAGAACTTTTTATTTACTTGTTATTACTACTTTTTATATATAGTTTTATTAGGTTTTGGGTATATCGTCTGTTACAGTGCATGTAAGTACAAGCAGAAATACAAATATAAAGTGGAGGGAAGAGAAGAAAAGACAAGGCGGTGTATATTATTACAATAATCATGAGTGATAGTGATCATTTGTTGATTTGAGTTACAGCCATGGCCCAGGGTAAGTCAGTAGTGCTCCATCTAGCAGATATAATGCTGTTATAATGCTGTTATGATATCTGTCCAAAAGAGGCCCTGGACTGGAGACATTCCAAGACTCCAGGTTATGGAGGATTGATGTGATAATTATCACTGTTACCCACAGTTGTTTAGTTTCAGGCAGGTAACCCAACCTCGCCAGATTGGTGACATGGGGCCTGATTCATTAAGGATCTTAACTTAAGAAACTTCTTATTTCAGTCTCCTGGCAAAACCATGTTACAATACAAGGGGTGCAAATTAGTATTCTGTTTTGCACATAAGTTAAATACTGACTGTTTGTTTTTTCATGTAGCACACAAATACTTGATAGCTTATTTGTACACTGAAATTTAAAAGTTGATATTTGTGTGCTAAAAAACAGTCAGTATTTTACTTATGTGCAAAACAGAATACTAATTTGCACCCCTTGCATTGTAACATGGTTTTGTCCAGAGACTGAAATAAGAAGTTTCTTAAGTTGAGATCCTTAATGAATCAGGCCCCTGGTCCTAATAATGTTAAAATTCCCAAAACAGAAGAAGCCACAATATACAATATTCCCCTCTCTGGGACTGAGTACCATAGAGCCAGCATCTCAGGACCAGTTTGTCTCACTGGATGTTTAGTGGACTAATGGGTAACGATTGCTTTGCCTTCAAACATTTCCTATTGTCACGTAGATTCTCATTTCCTACAGCAATCCATTTTGGAGTCATCCTTGATTAGTAGTTAATACATGAAAATCCTGTAGGCCCTTTTTGGTGTGGAGTTGTAGAATTGGCCGGCAAGTCTACTTGTTCTCCAGCCCCGTAGTGGTCTCTGATAATTCGGTTTCGGGTTAATGCCAGCAGTGGTCAGGCTTCAGCTTTGGCATCTCCAGCTATTTAGCCCCAGTTTCAGGCTGGCTCCAGAGCCATGATAAACACTCTGCTCCAGGCTCCTGAAAAAAATTAAAAGTAGACTCTGGTTGCTATGGGCAACGCCGACACTTTCCTTTGTGCTTGTTTCCCTAAATAAACCCCACAATGTGCAGTACAGACACACGCTTTATGCAGTTATTGATTTATTATGGGCATGAGGGTTACCAATGGGCAACACAGTTTTCAGCACTAATAGCAGCATTTGCTCTTCATCTTGTGTATTTAGATGGATGTACATCTACCAACAGTGCAATAAATGTTTTTTATTTCTACACCTTGGAGAAAAACAAAACATTTAGCAATCACATATTTATATATTTCAACGGATGAAAAAAGATGTCTAGTTTATACTTCTTATATTATAAGACAATGCACCATTAAGTGCAAAGCCACATTGTGCCAAAATGACTAATCACATGTGTGTAGCACGCTGCAGGATGTGGCTGTCATGTCATACAGACAGGCAAAACATTGCACCTGTCCTGATCAGCTTTATCTAGGGGAAGTGGGTGGCGGTAAATTCAGGGAAGGACAGACATAGGTTTGACATCTGTCAATCAGGATAGATCTGGGGCAGAGCTTAGTGGTTCAAAGTCTTGTGTTTCTTTGTGGGCAGGGTAATTAATGCTGGAGAAGTTAGCTGATCTAATAGATATCACCAGGGGGAAAGTGGATGTTTTGCTGAATCTTGTTTATTGTCATCCTGACAATAAAACAGAATTCTGTTTATACTCAGAATATTTTGTGAGGGTTATCTTTGGAGGCATCACGAGACATAAAAACTTACACTTACACAAATACTTGATAGCTTATTTGTACATTGAAATTTAAAGTTGATATTTGTGTGCTACATGAAAAACAGTCAGTATTTAACTTATGTGCAAAACAGAAAACTAATTTGCACCCCTTGCATTGTAACATGGTTTTGTCCAGGAGACTGAAATAAGAAGTTTCTTAAGTTAAGATCCTTAATGAATCAGACCCTTAGTCTGTAAATGTGTGTTAGGATAACAGTCCACAGAGAGTGTATAAAAAGATTACACTAATAAAAATGCTCTTTCAGCATTTTTGTAAGAACTCTTGTTCGTTCTATGCACAGAAAATTTGTTGTATTTACGCATCAAAATGATAAACTAGTGGAAGGAGGAGCAGCTGCAGATCCCGACTCCAGCTTCAAGCTCCAGAGCCTTGCTCCATCCTGACGTCTTCTCCACTCTAGTGCTCCACTTTCGATATAAAAATAAAACCTAATAATGCAAAGAGCAGACATCTAAGAAAGCAGAGTTAGGGAAGCAAGCCTAGAGGTACAGTGGGTGATGGAATAGTAGAAGGAGAGGGCCCTGCTCGTGAAAGCTTACACCCTAAAGGGAAGGGAAAGACGTAGATAGGGTGGTACCGAGTGGGGGGGGAGTGCATGTGATATTGTTTTGTAGGGTGAATGGAAATTTAAGTCTGTCCCAGATTTGGAGGGTAATTTTGGTTGTGGGTAAAATCTCTAAATGTCTGAGTATATTATATTTATTATGGTACAAAAGGGACACAAACCCCGGCTCTCATAGTAGAATGCCAACATTCGGATTAGCAATGAGTATAAATGTATCCTAATTCACCCATGCTTCAAAATTAAGCTATTTCTGTCTGTTAAACCCCAGGTGGTATATTTACTAAACTGCAAGTTTGAAAAAGTGGAGATGTTGCCTATAGCAACCAATCAGATTCTGGCTGTCATTTTGTAGAATGTACTAAATAAATGATAACTAGAATCTGATTGGTTGCTATAGGCAACATCTTCAGTTTTTCAAACTGGCAGTTTAGTAAATATACCCCCAGGATTATTTCCCTCCCACATATAATGCATCATTTTTTGAACTAATCACAAAGAAGTCAGGTTAACTGTAATCGGTATAGTCACAGAATAGTAAAGCAGTTTGGGGAGAGAGGTTATTTCAATCATACGTGGCCCACATGTGCAAGTCTTCATCTTGAATGTGCTGCCCCTCCCTCTACTTATTCTAGAATGATGAAATATAGAGTCGCCCCCTCCTCCTCCACATAGCATTTCAGCTTTGAACTAGTGGACACTACAGATGACATGCTGAAACTATTTAGTACAAGTATAATAGGAGTATAAGCAGTATATTTTTTATCAGTACTAAAAACAGTCTTTCTTACTCTTAAAAGCCTAGTCTTTAAACTGCGCTCTTATACCGTTTAGCTGCTGACATAGGCTTCTTATTATTTTGAAATCTGATAGAGAAAAAAAGAAAAGCCCACTTCTCCTTTTACCTTGAACATTGTGCTCAGAGGGGCCAGGAGCCTGTCAGGATCCTCAGAGCGGCTGCTAGTATCCTGCCCACAGCACTGTGACCGGAGCAACCTCTCACCACCTGTGTCCCAGCTGCCCCAGTCACTCTCACCACTCGGCTGCTTCCACTGCTTCATCAACGTGACTCAGGAGAAAACACTGGAGAAGAACAATGGTTGTGAGACCGTTATGGTTGAGGTAGGAGGATATTTCCATTTGGAGCCTATTGTGTTATTGGGTTGCTCAGGGAATTAGAAAGTGAGTCAAATCCAGCGACAGAAGCTCTCACAGGTTAGGAATGTACATGAGAGCTGGGATCTGGCTTTATGACCGGGTAATTGTCACTTCTTTACAGAGAGGCTTAACCTGATCCAATATGAAAAGACATGAGTTACACATGTACATAAACACTCCCATAACTTGGCAGATCTTAAGATGTTGGGTATCGCAGATCACGCTGCTGTTTATCTGTGCTATTGTTTTCTACTATTAGCATTTACGATCAAGAAAAGATCCCCAGTGTCTTCCAGTAATCTTATGGACAGGAAATCTGGGGTGCTATACTAATAACACAGGTTTTGGGTTTTGTTTTGTTTTTTTTTGTTTTGTTTTTCTCTCAAATATTTTTAGTTCTGAAACGTTTGCAGTTATATTTGCGTACGCTTTTCTATGAAGACAAACTGAAGGTTAGATCTAGTGTTCCTTTTAAAAACCTAAAATTGCTCATTTATAACCTGAACATATTTGCATCATAGCTGGTTACATAGGAATTTCAATTCCTTCCACACCTGTACTATTTATTGCTATGAAGGGGTGGTATGATGTCCTCATCAGGAGAGGACGGCAGTTTTTTTTTATTTTATTTTTTTTACAATTTTATTACCGCATGCTTCAGAAAATGTATATTCTGTGATGAATGTTCAAGCTTGTGCAAGGTTCATTTTTCGTCTGGGACTTTCCCATCAGGTTATTTTGCAAGCTTATGATGTTCCTCAACCAGCCTCTTAATCTCCCTAGATTACCCTATTACCACCCTCTACACAGCTAACACAAGACAACAACCCTCTGACCAACATTGCTGTGTGACTGATCACACAGCCCACTCAGTATTTTTTGCCTTTGCAGTCTAGCTGGACAAATGTGCAATATGATGTAGCACATGCCCTTGTGTTACAAACTCCCATTGTCCCATAGATTGTAAGCTTGCGAGCAAAGTTCTCTTACCTCTCTGTCTGTATGTATTACCCAGTATTGTTTTATTAATGTGTGTTCCCAATTGTAAAGCGCTACGGAATTTGCTGGCGCTATATAAATTGATGATGATGATGAATTTGTGTTGCAGCTTATGGTATTGGTAATAGCAGCAACAAGCGGTCTGGCATCTGTAAAACCTAGTACAGTTGGTGTTCTTTCATGGCGATCATAGACAACTAGTTTGACAAGCGCTGGCCTGGAGAACATGGCACAGGGTAACACACTGCCCAGGATTACATACCCTGACGTATTGCTAACCAAACAGCTGGTGGATTTAGTCTTACTGTTAGGAAACTTGTTTGGCACATTGTGGTTTAATAACCTTGGCAGCCATGATTCACTCCAGCAGTTTCAGTGTTTTGGCAGGCAGAGAGGCAGTGCTGTGCGGAATGTGGAAATGTCATGTCAGTCGCACTGTGCACTTTGTGTGACTACATAGACTTCCTGTACCTGGCAGAATCATGTGCATTGACTTGTGATGCGTTTCCTCTTGAGGTGATCTGATTTCCTGTCAGTCTAATAACCAGAGATCTGATCCTCTATACTTCTGTTCCATGCTGCAGGTCCTCTAATTGGCAGATACTGTCACACAGACTGTAGTCACTTTTTACTGGCTCTAACAAGATGGCAGAGTTCTTTTTACACCAGATAACATTGCTGCCAGTGCTGTAGATATTACACATGAAGACCGCAGGAGGAACCCTGCTGCAGCTGGTGTGGGGACGAGAGTAAGAGTGTTGGTCTTTTCCTCCCACGCTGTCTGCACTTGCTGTAAGTTGCTTGTAGGCAGGAAGTGTGTGACAGACCCAGCAGTCACTGTAGGAGTGTGCGTGTGTCCCCATCGTGTGCGTGTGACGACCACTTTCCTGGGACCAATGTCCTTTCCTGTGGTAAGTTCTATATCTGTATACAACTGGCACGCTATAATGCTTCCTGTCACCTTTATATTATATGGTTCATGGCAGTGACTGTATACTACTCGTAGGGCTAGATTTACTAAACTGCGGATTTCAAAAAGTGGAGGTGTTGCCTATAGCAACCAATCAGATTCTAGTTATCATCTATTGCTTTCTACAAAATGACAGCTAGAATCTGATTGGTTGCTATAGGCAACATCTCCACTTTTTCAAACCCGCAGTTTAGTAAATATACCCATAGGCTCTCCTATCCTGCAGGTGTATTGGTTCTTTCTCCTTACCGAAATAGATATGTGGGAACTGCTTATTTTAATCTCGTTTTTATACAGTCTTTAGAGCTGCCGTCAACTTGTATCACGTTGCTGGTTTTGGAGGCGAGAATAATATCTCTTGTGTTTTGTTTTTTTTGTATATTCATAAACTAGTTATTCAGAAGCGTCATTCGCAAGATATTAAACGTTGTCTTATCTTGTCATGTAGTTGTCCTGATTTACTCTGGGTTTATGTAAAACCACAATAAGAACTACAAGTAGAATATTAGAACCACAAGTAGAAAGTACTGACAGTCAAACTGTTCCCAACCCTGACACATCTCTGCTATAAATCACCCTGAAAGTACCTTCAAAATGACTGTGACATTATTACAGTCATTTCATGTACACACGCCTACCGTCAGGGAATTACAGTATACAGTACTATAAATGAAACATATATGTACATGAAACCTTTTATTTTCACTCAATTTTCTCTAAGTAAAATACAGTCAGCCTGAAGTTGTGCAACTTTTGTTGAACTACAGTTCCCAGCGTGTTGCACCGGCCTCTCCATGAGCTTGTGGAAACCTCCTTTCATGAATGGTAACTAGCTGCCGTGTTTGATTGCTGTAGAAAGATAGTGTGCATCAGTGTATATTGGTACACACCTGTGCTCTGGCAGTGCAGATTTGCATGTGTAATTGATGTCGGTATTTATAACATAAGATATGCTGAGGTTTTCCTGTTAGTCTGCATAGAGTAGACAGGGTGGGGCAGCTCTGAATTTTGAAGATGTTTTGCACCTTTGCATAGATGAAAGCAGCATTTAAAAACCTTTTATAACTTCACCTGACAGACAAATGTTAAAGCCGCATATTTGTTTGTTCAGGTCCCGTTTCTCACCTACCAATTAATATTTGTATCCTGTTAAGCATCAGTGTATTTTTAATTAATACATAGTAGGTAGATACATCTAACACCTTGATAACAGAAATATAACATGAGAACAAAGGCCCTGCTCGGAGAAGGCAAAGCAAACCCTACCTGGTGAGAGCTCCACCCTCCTTCCTGCCCTCTCTCACTAACCTCAGAGTTCTGGGCGACCTCCTCATTTCCAGGGAACATGGTGTGCAGTGGTCTTGCGGAGGCACACGTAGGTGAGCAGGGGTCTTGTGGAGGCACACGTAGGTGAGCAGTGGTCTTGCGGAGGCACACGTAGGTGAGCAGGGGTCTTGCGGAGGCACACGTAGGTGAGCAGGGGTCTTGCGGAGGCACACGTAGGTGAGCAGGGGTCTTGCGGAGGCACACGTAGGTGAGCAGGGGTCTTGCGGAGGCACACGTAGGTGAGCAAGGGTCTTGTGGAGGCACACGTAGGTGAGCAGGGGTCTTGCGGAGGCACACGTAGGTGAGCAGGGGTCTTGCGGAGGCACGCGTAGGTGAGCAGGTGTCTTGCGGAGGCACACGTAGGTGAGCAGGTGTCTTGCGGAGGCACACGTAGGTGAGCAGGTGTCTTGCGGAGGCACACGTAGGTGAGCAGGTGTCTTGCGGAGGCACACGTAGGTGAGCAGGTGTCTTGCGGAGGCACACGTAGGTGAGCAGGGGTCTTGCGGAGGCACACGTAGGTGAGCAGGGGTCTTGGGGAGGCACACGTAGGTGAGCAGTGGTCTTGGGGAGGCACACGTAGGTGAGCAGTGGTCTTGCGGAGGCACACGTAGGTGAGCAGTGGTCTTGCGGAGGCACACGTAGGTGAGCAGTGGTCTTGCGGAGGCACACGTAGGTGAGCAGTGGTCTTGCGGAGGCACACGTAGGTGAGCAGGGGTCTTGCGGAGGCACACGTAGGTGAGCAAGGGTCTTGCGGAGGCACACGTAGGTGAGCAAGGGTCTTGCGGAGGCACACGTAGGTGAGCAAGGGTCTTGCGGAGGCACACGTAGGTGAGCAAGGGTCTTGTGGAGGCACTTGTAGGTGAGCAGGGGTCTTGTGGAGGCACACATTGGTGAGCAGGGGCAACAGCTTTTGAGCAATTTATTATCTCTAGGGCAGCACGGTGGCTTAGTGGTTAGCACTTCTGCCTCACAGCGCTGGGGTCACAAGTTCAATTCCCGCCCATGGCATTATCTGTGTGTGGGTTTGTATGTTCTCCCAGTGTTTGCGTGGGTTTCCTCCTTGGGCTCCAGTTTCCTCCCACACTCCAAAAACATACTGGTAGGTTAATTGGCTGCTATCAAAATTTACCCTAGGTCCGTGCGCTCTCTCGCTCTCTCGCTCTCTCTCTCGTTGCGGAATCAGTGGCGCTATATAAATAAATGGTGATGATGATCTCTTGGACTGCTTAAAATTTGCTGGTACTTGAGCTGTGTAGTATGTAAATGTTGATCAGTCATTTGAGTTGGCCATGCGCCAGGATTCCTAGATCTGGCTCCATTAGCCCTGCCCCGGCTCAAGGCTGTTTTCATTATGTTTTTTAATTATGATGGGGTGTTTTTCTTCGTTTTTGTTTTTTAAGTTTGTCTATTTTTTGTACATATGTATCATGTTTGAAATCATCCAGTCCGTGTTAATTAGCTATGTCAACGTTTCAATTCGGCTCTATGTTTTGAAGCTGCTTTTAGCTCTGGAGCACCGCTATCCCTAGCTAATAGTTCTTTAGTTTTGAATTCTGCATTTTTTATTTGCATTTATGGTTATTGTGTTAGATGCATCGTTCAATCTTGGCTGCCATGTTGCAGGATACTAGTAGTGTGTTGGAAGCAAAGAACCTTACCATTGTAGAGGACACTGGACACCCTCTTGCAGAGCATCTACCCATATATACACTTAAAGTGTAAGGTCCTCTGCACCTAGATTTGCATCACAAAACACCTTGCCTTAGCACTGATGTCACTGGATGTTCCCTCAGCAAACGTCAAGGTGCACACATACTGTCCATGGTCGGTAAACACTTTTTGGAACTTAGAAATGCACCTTGTTGACCTAGAAACTTCTTCTCCACCAAAGCGCGAAA
The DNA here is from genome assembly GCF_038048845.1 of Mixophyes fleayi. Taxonomy (NCBI): domain Eukaryota; kingdom Metazoa; phylum Chordata; class Amphibia; order Anura; family Limnodynastidae; genus Mixophyes; species Mixophyes fleayi. Next base: position 63,695,605 of record NC_134405.1, read on the forward strand.
GTCCATTAAAAGTATAGGGAGGACCACCAAGTGTGACCTGGTGCAAAATTGAGTTGTGGAAATGGCTGTGCACCTGTTTACACAGCAAGTACCATCCCTAATAATGTATACTTTACCCACTGTGCCATTGCAACAGTCATTTCCTTCCCTGCTCTGCAAAACTAGGCATCCCTACTCCATGCTTAGTAAGGAACTCCTTGCACCCCTACTTTCTAGCCTGTGGAATATTCTGCGCCTCCTCAAATGTCACCATCTTGCTTCTTATACCCATATGCTCTGAAGGAAACCTAGGTGCACCTACTCAAACTAAGGAGCACGTCAGGACCAGATCTGATTTCGTACCGTGCCTCAGCAGTTCGTTCATGACCTCCGGTGGAGGCAGCCATTGTGTGAGCTGAGAATGTAGCTCTTCAGTCAACTAGGAACCAATTACAGTGAGTGAAGCAAGAAGTAACAACATCTGACATTTGTATATTAACAGATTACTAGAGAAGATGAGCGGTATAACAAAGCAATACATACAATAAACAATGTGAACAGATCTGCACATAGTGAGGGTTGTAAATCTACACCCACATTTTCTTCTTTTTTTTTCACTTTTGGTTGTTGCACCACGTCAGGGTGATGTGATGGACTGTGTGATGGTGCCAATCATTGCTTCACTGCTACTTGCTGCTTGTAGGGCCCTTCAGCACTGAATTTGATCTGGTTGCGCAATAAGTGTTGATAACTCGCACACTGCTGCAACCTCTCTGCAAAATACGATGCCTTCCGTGCAGGCAGTAGTCACTCCCCTCAAACATGGCCTCAAGGCTGTACGTCTCAACACAATACATTTGCAACGATATAGGTTTCCAGTTTAGCAAGTGCATCAGTAATCCAGGGCGGGAGCAGTGGCAACAAGTCTAGGCAGAAGTGACAGATCCCCAGGGATACAAGCTAGTAACAGTGTTTACTATAGTACATCTGTTACACGTCTTATATGTATCTTTGGTATATGCACATTAGTAAATCAAACAAAATAAATAATAAAAAAAAAATATATATATATATCTATCTACATCTTTCACACACACTCACACTTAAATATATCTGTCAGGAATGCAATGACCTTGTCACTTTCTGACCCCCCCATTTGTAATGTCACATATTCATGAACCATCATTTAGCCGGATCCACCTAGCTGTCAGTCACTGTCTACCTGTTTAGTTAGAGGAGCCCCTCCCACTATGCATGCTGGACAGTTAAGTATAAATATACTAGTTATTTCATGTATGTTATTCAGCTCAGTACTACACAGCTTTTGCAATATGTGAATTTAAAATAGTGGCTTTACTTGTTCCTTAAAGTATGTGTTTATGTTTAAGGATTCTGTAGGCAGTTGTATTTTGCTTTGAAAATGAATCTCTTGTATTGTTTTACATCTTTACTTATTTTTGCATTCTAACAGAGATGTGTATACAATCTGTATTTATATGAGGCCATTGGAAATCTTAAAGCACTGGAAATGTTGAGTGCTTTGGTATCCAAAGATTAACCATTAACTCTCCCCCTCTGTTTGCTTTTTCTCCTGTGTTTCCCAGGGCAGATGTTTATGAAGATGAGTCTCTGTCTGAAGCGCTGGAGTTACTGAACCTTTAGAGCCATGAACTTGGCCAGGGGAGGATTTTAGGATTATTTGTTTTTATTTGTCAAGCCAGAGACCCCGAACACAAATGAAAGGGGTGAAATGGAAAAGAAGCAGCTCTCGGTGGATGACGACCTCTTACCTATTTATTATGTTAGTCCTGATGTAGGAACGTTTTCTAGGGTTTGGCAGGAACGTGAGGCTTCCTCATCTGCTCCACATCTTAATCTGTTGCCATCACTAGATCATGACCGTTTAGCTTCGGCTCCACCCAACACCAGGAGGTCCATGTTGGATAACCACAAAGATCAAATAAACACCAAAGAAGATGGTTTCATTTTAGGTACTATTGTTGAGGACTATTGTGCAGATAAAGATTATTCCAGAGCTGAAAAGGAAATGTTCCCTGACCTCCACCAGTCATCGTTACCTGGAGCCAACGATATTGGGACCCAAGTCAATCCCATGGCAAAGAACAGCTCGGCTCAGGATGTTATTTTGGCCAGCTTACTTCAGGTTCAACTATGCGTGCTGGACCTCCAGGACGAGATTGATATTTCCGAGATCTGTCGCCTCCGAGCCAGAGAGCCCCACTCTGACACAGGCCCAACTAATGTTGAGGTTGAAGTTTTAAAGGGGAAAAAAAATCAAGAGCTGGAAGAGGACCAAGAGAACGATGATATTTCATATTTAGAAGTGCAAGATGAGCACTTATTTTGTAATAATCCTTTATTTAGTAATGCAAAAGCTTCACACCCTGTGAGTCACGGTATACAGCCGTCCGTTCCTGCACTGGGCATTGAGGAAGAACTCGGCACTGGTAACAGGACGGAGACTCCGGGTAACCAGCTGCTATTAGCACGGAATGTTTGGGATAGCAAAGTCTCAGGTACAAGTACAGCTGTTTGGCATCAGATAACACGCGAAGAATCACTGGAGGAGCTCCAGATATATGAGGATGAATGGGAGGAGAAGAGGGCATTGTCTGCCAGCACAAGGACCAGGAAGTGGCATATTGCTGACAGCAGTCGGCAGCATGCTCAGGAGGTACGTGGCACACTTTTATACACACATAGTGGACTTTATCTTTATAGACTTATAGAATAAACATATATATTCACAGATCCTTCACATACAGAAACTGTGCCTAATGTACTGAGTGAACTGGAAGCAGTTACATTGGTATATCGTTGAGTATTTTTTATATTTAATAGAGGAAACAGACCTCGCTTTAATGCTACACCCACTAACAGTAAAGTTTATAAAATGGTTGGTTCACCAAGGGAGATGTATGTAATAAAATGCCTTACCATTGTCCTTTACACAGCAATTCCTTAGTATTCGCTCATTGAAAAAGTAATTACAGGCGATTTATTAAATGCATACAACATTTGGAACAGTTCATCCTGTTGTCTATCAGAATGTGCTCTGATGTGGTTTGTGACTGTATGGTGTCACTGTTTTCTGATTGGCTGTTGGAGCTCCTGACACATTACAGTAGCGGCTGATTGGCAGTCCAATTCCTGCATTTAGCAACTCATTCAAAAGCCATCAGCGCACCTTGGAAGATTTCCCCCAAGTGATGAATTTCAGTAAATTGTACCAGCAGTGCTGTAGGCTGTGACATGTAAGACACTTTAACTTGTAGGTGTCACAACTCATGTTTTCTGTAGGTATAACACACACTGGCACCAGTTTCCTAGCTGTGGAGAGTTAACGATTCATAGGTTTGTAGAGCTGGGGAGCAGTTTAACATAATTCTGAAAACGTTTAGATGATGTACTGTACACACTGCCATATAGGACATGAATGTACAGATTCATAGGTCTATATCAGTGATGGGCATCCTCATGCACTTTAAAGGCCACATGTATGGCCCTCTAAACTTCAAAATCTTCTAAGATTGGGGTGGCTTCAAAATGACCTCAGCGCCTCCACAATGTCTCCACATACACCTCTGACCTTCCGCAAACCATTCGGACCCCCCATCTGCTCCAAAAGGGGGAGCAACTACCTGTTATCCTATGTGAGTAAATGACTTAATCCCCAACCACACTGCGGACCCATGCCTCCATCTCCTCGTGGCTTTCCTGCATGTCCTGCCGCTTGGTAATGAACTGATCACGCATTATACTTTGTTCACAGACGTAACGATTGTTTTTATGATTTGCACAGTATTCCTGTATATGATTTACTAGCCGACTTTAAAATTGTTTTGGATGTCTCTTTTAAGGCTATAAGTAGTAAGTGACTTTATTAGGGTAACTGATCAGGGCAGAAGTCCGATTGCAGAGATGGGCGGGAAGGATTGTGGAACCAGCACAGCTGTACATTAGAAAAGGTTGTACACACTGGGCTTTATATCCTGGATTTTCTTTACCCCAGTTACTATGTAACGGAGACAAGTCATTGGTTAGTTCTAAGTAATTTCTCCCTTGCCAACTCCCCACCGTGTCTGCAGACACCAGGATTAGCTGCGCAGGAGAGAAGCGCGTGAGTCACATGGTCCGTACTCTTGTGCTGATCACCGCACTGTAACAGCCTCCTGTCTCTATACTGACATCCGTTATAGAAACCACGGGTGTGCACAGATCACTCTTCAATTCTAACCGTATAAAATAATCATGTTCTAGAACATGACCCAGTTTCTTTGACGTTGCAAGCAATTCTACTGGCAGCGCTAACTGTGTAGTATAGTTTCATTATTTGCTTTCTCTTCCTAATAATCCTTTTATCTCCCCCCGGAGTTCTCTTTTGCCCTAATTGAGGTATGATGGTCCTCTCACAATACAATTGCTTGAGGGCTTGGCAAGGGATATTTGGGGGAATGGCCAGTTGCGGATAAGGTCCATATATATGACGGAGGAGGCAAAAAGGTGGCAGACGCAACCCCCTAAGTTTGCTCATAGCTTGCACAAGGGGATAACTGTTGTTTAGCAAAGATATTTTTCCCTGGTAGGCATAATTAAGCGCACTTTTGATGTTCGTGTCCCTTTAGTTCAGCATAGACTGCAGTGCTACACTGTGTGTGGTGGTGGGGGGTCATTTAGGTATCCTATAGCAAAGAATTGTTGTTTAGCAAATTCTGATAGAACTCTCGTCTTTCAGGCTTTCCTCTGCTCAGAAGACCCCTGGAACAGTATGACTGCATGCAACTCTACTCCTACAGTGCCTGAAGACTGTAAGTGAGAATCTCCTTAGATCTAAACCACCATGCCAATGTGCTTATTCACACTGCAGAATAACTAGGTCTAAACGGAAATGACCATCCACACTGTTTAATTCATCTTTAACATAAACACTAAGGGGCGTATTCAATTCTCTGAAAGTCCCGTGGCGTTAAAACTATTACAGTTAATACGGTAATTTGTAGCTGGATTTCAGCTCGCTGCTCCCTGAAATCCAGCTACAAATTACCGTATTAACTGTAATAGTTTTAACGCCACGGGACTTATAAAGAATTGAATATGCCCCTAAGAGTTTCCTAATGACCGCTGTTTTACTGTAAAAGTTTGCACAAAGTCTTATTATTTATTTTAACTGGTTTATTGTTGGCGTTGCAGCTGTTTTACTACTCTGTTGTTTCTCTCATTCTGTCTCCGTAACCTGCCACTGTTTTTGCATTATGCTGCACCCATTTACAGGATATGTTTTTGTTTTGGAAGTGGTGAGTGCAGCCACAGAGCGCTGCCTGCACCATTTCTGCTGATCACCGCACCAGTCGTAGCTTAACTTGCAGGAAGTAACAAGTGACATGTGACTGTCCGTTGTAGGACACAGATAAAATGACTGATAAGATTTTATCCTTTAGGCTAGTGGTGCTCAACAGTCAAGAAACCCCCAAAAAACAGATTTAGGTTATTTCCGGCTTAAAATTAAAATCAATAAAAAAAATGGGCAAATGGCTCACAGTTAAGAAAATGAAAAATTATAAACTTGATTTTACAGTAAAATAGTCATCCAAAATCAGCTGCCAGTGGTTAAGGATTCTTTCCCAAAATTCCAGGGATACATATAAAACTAATATAACACCATCAATAATTATATGTATAGCTGTGACTTTAATTGTTAATAAAATATTATAAAAAAATATAGAAATGTAGTTCCAGCCCAAAGCAGAACAAGTAATTCTTAGGCCATGTAAATTGTACAATTAGACCTTATCCATTTCTATACAAAACATTTGTAATAACATATAAGTAACTTTCTTGTTAGTATAATAAATATAGACTGCAAAATGTTGCTCAATTGATAAATTATAAACATTTTCGCTATAGACTGTTTCCTCCGTCCTCGGAATATACTGCTAGACAGATAACGTCTTCCACACACATCAGTTCTCCGATGAGCACAATTTGTCAGCTCAGGACAATGTCAACACTTAGGTCAGTAAAACCAGTGGACCATCACTTTCAAGCTGGACTTGATGTTTGTCTTCCATTGTTAAGTGGGTCCCATGGTATATCCTGAAGAATAATCTATAGAAAGTGAAATCTCCATCCAGTAGCTTAGAACCAAAGATGTACAATAATGTGGCCGTGTCCAGGTATCAACCCTGGAAAACTTTCCCTCTTATCGCTAATGTGTTTCCTGGGCATTCCGCCCTCTTGGAGTGGGAAAAATAGTTAGGACGTATTATTGAATAAGTCCTAATACCGCTTTGCACTCTTTGGCCCCGACCATCTATTTGTTTTTTATTGATACATATAGTGGACCTTGGAGGAGCTTTGGGTTTTGGCAATATCTAGACTAGGGTTCAGTGATTTGTAAAAGGATGTGACATGTCAATGCCTGACCTTGCAGTTACTTCAGAAATAAAATGCACTTTAATTACAGGATGAAGATTATCTGATTGTCCTTCCTCTCAGATCCATAGTTTGTCAGTGGGGGATCATGTAGGGTTTGCTTCATCTCGGTTCTCTTTAATAATTGGTGTATTTCTGACACCTTTGTCTATACGTTTATGGGAGTAATTGAGGCCTGTGAAAGAATTTTTAAAACCTAGAAATGTTTGAATGTGTGTGATTCATCCACATGTGAATTTTAAATAGTAAGTTTGTTTGGTATGTTTTTTTTTTTGTTTTTTTTTCCCATTTATAGTAATTAAAGACAGGACCCGTGACTAATGACGGCACCAGCCATGCCTGAATCGGCTCAGTTTGCTGTTTGATGATGTGTTTTGTGTCTGTACAGCTTTAAGTGTCATGGATCCTGGTTAGCCCCTACAATTTCACATTAAGCTTTAAAGTGAAATTAGAGTCAAAGTAGTTCACATAACCTTGGACTAAGGTTTGTTCCCACTGTTCAAAGGGTTCCATTAATAATTTGTGACATGCAGCTCTCTTGTATACTGTGTTTTTGCATTCTTTATAGCTTGCATATGAATTTAGCAAATCCAAGCCACCATCTCCCTTGCTTGGTTTTCAACTTACAGCTAGATCTCTAAATCTTCTCTAAATCTAGCACTGCTGACTCCTGTGCTCCCAGTGTGCTGGAAATGCTGAATTGCTTACAGACAGTGTTATCATTTAAATAAGTATATAAGGTATAATGTACAATATCTAGAAGAACATCATATTTTTAAAGTAACCTGTCCACAGTTTTTTCTGTAAAGACTGCTCAATATTCTAGTCCTTGGTGTTAGTCCTGTGGAAGACTTCTCTAGAGAGCTTTTTCTGTAGGGCTGCTGTTTTCATAAGGGTTCTGAATTGCCCTAAGAGGTCACGTTGTGCGTATATCCCTTATACACAGATTGATTAATTTATTCGACTAGATCAACAATCCTCTCATTTTTTCCTATCGAGAGAAAGCTTGGAGACACTTATATATTGATATGCCAATGATTTCCACATCAATAGTTAAATTGTCATGGAACTTACTAAAGGAACGGTAGTGTGTGTCCATATGTATTATCAGTATATAACCTCTGCAGCTCCTCTCTGGTTATTAAACACTCCTCTGCAGTGTAATGTATGTCCATGCCTGAGAAGGATTTGATTTGAAGGATTGGATGGCTCTGGACTATAATTTTCCTGGAATTAGTGGGTGTCTTGGTTTAGAAGTATTAGAGTTGGTAATTGGTAATGTGACGCTTCTGTATCTTATCATAGCTCCATGCCAGGAGACAGCCATTGAAGAGGAAGGCTTACTGTTTTCAGAGCCTGGTTTATGGTCACAATTGTTAATAGAAGTTGAGGAATCTCAGCAGAACTGTCCACCTCCCCAGACGTCATTGGACAATCCATCCACTTCACAAATGCAGGAAGAGCCAGATGAAGAAAGCATACTCATACCATGCCATGACCTAAATATACCAATGGAGAACCATGAAGAAGGCACTCATCTACTGTGCCAGGGATGCCAAGGCAAGGAGCATGTGGGCAGAAGATTGCCATTGGAGGACGTAGCTGAGGAGTTAGAACCTAAACCAAAACAGGATCCTCCGACTATTGTAATCGATCAACTAGACGATGTGTCCACAGATTTGGAGACTTCTGGGTAAGCTAAATGTGCCGTCATCCTCTCTCTTTTTTTTTTTTTTTGGTTTGTTTGCCAGCGAGGCTCTCAAACTGCTTGGATGTGGCCGACCAGCAGCTTAACAATATGCTTCTTTATATGTAGCCCATAGCTACCACTTTAATGCTACTGACCCATATTTTCACTGCACAGCTCTGAAGAGGTGACCTACGTGGAAGCCGTGTCCATCTCTCAGGATGCGGAGGCAGCTCGGTGTTTGGCAGTGAAGCTCTTCCATCTGGATGGCTTTAAGAAGTCACAGGTTGCTGCATATCTACAGAAAAAGTGAGTATTAAGCGAGTGAGACGGTGCTAATTCCTTCATGGAAGTTTTCTACATTCTCACAACAACCTTTATCTCTTGAGGGAACGTTATTATGTCTTGGGCTTTTTTTTCATTAAAAAGAAAGTAAGATGTGTTTATAAAAGGAATACAATAGGTGCTCTCTCCCTAGTCAGTGGCACCTAGAAATCCCCAAACAACACAAAGCTGGACCCTTCCTGGGTCCACTGACAGTGATTAAATACCTCTATGTGGCTTTTTACCTTTGTTGATTTTACACCATAAGACACCAATAAAAGAGCACAAGAAATGTCTATTTCCATCAGTGTAGAACAATGGTCAGAACATGTACAATCCGTATAGACGTCATCACATCATGGTCACAGGAGAGCACTGTAATCAGCATACCACGAAGGTCACAAGTTGCACATAACTGGAGATTGCTAAATGTTCTGTAGAAATGAGTTCAGCTTCCTGTTTAAGTGACCATAAACCTATGAAAACATGTCGGTTTAGTGGTAGAATTGTGCTTCCTCTTGAAACCATTTTTCTCCATGTTTTTTTTGTCCTTTGTGTTTACTGCTTGACATGGGCTCATCATGTGCTGTGTAACGAGCTTTCTGTTGAACTCGTTCCTGAGCCTTCTGTTGAACTGTAGTCCAGCTGCTGATTTCTGTCTTTACTGCTGTTTTTAGTAATGATTTCAGTGCCATGGTAGCCCAGGAATACCTCGCTCTCTTTGACTTCACAGGGAAGACCCTGGATGTGGCTCTAAGGTAATCTAAAGACTCTGGATCATTTGTGTGTTAAAATTAGTACCCGCTACACCTCTAGGACGGCTTCCCTAGTCCTGTTTTCTTTAGCCCTTCATGTTAGACATTACCATCACTCTCACTCCCTGTCCCGTAAATAAATTGATCTGCTTTACAGAGTTACCTGTGTATAATTTGTTAAATAGTAGAAGTCTGGTCTTTGTATTATTTCATTTTTCATGTATTATGCGATGTGTTATAGAGTATTGCTATATACTGTACGGCATTACGGATGTTTTGTGGCGTCTTATAAATAAAAGATGATGACCATAATAAAGGGAAGGACCATTTGTATTTATCATTGTTGTCCTATCCAGCAAGCACAACTAGATTACTTCTTAGAGTGCTGGAATGTGGAATCGCTCTGCTTCCTCTTATTTGCATACTACAGCCACTGGCACTAATGGCTTCTTGAGAAATAACTGAAGATAAGCATGCTGGGAACAAATGGCAAGAAAAGGGCAATTCTGACACCCTTCCCTTGCACATGCATTTTCCCTGATAGAAAAGGAGACCTGACATATAAGCTGATATCTTGTAGTGTAGGGGATAGTGTAAAAAGTGACAACCCTCTTCAGGCAAGCTTACAAAATTCCTCAACCACCCACTTGACCCCCTAGGTTACCCTATTACTACCCTCTACACAGTAGAAAATTTACATGTGTTCTTTCTATACTCAAACAACCCTCTGACCACTGACCAACATTGCTGTTACTGGATCATATAGCCCACTAAGCACTTTCTACGTTTGCAATCTGACTGGTCCCAATATTCGGTATGTAGCACTTAGTGTGATGTAACAATCCCCTATTGCACGTAGGGCCCTCTTACTATTACTTAGTCTCATTTTATTACTGTTTCAGTGAATTTATATGCTGTAGTTTCACTAGTTTTGGTTCCACCTTCAAAATAACTACCTGCACTGTATGAGGCGACAGGTGTGCTGTACACTGAGGACCTAATGATAGCAATCTGTAATATTTCAGGTCTCTATTGCAAGAGCTGGTGCTGACCGGGGAAACTCAGGAACGAGAGCGAGTCCTGTTCCATTTCTCCAAACGTTTCCACACCTGCAACCCCAAGGACTACAGCTCCGCTGGTGAGTTATCATTAGATATCCGTTCAGCTCATGTTTGCTGGGCATCTGTCTTTTCCATGGATCATTTATCGGACAACACAAGACGAGAACGCAAACCGTCAGATAACCACAATTTTGTATGTGTTTCAGATGCTGTTCACACTCTTACCTGCGCCCTCATGCTTCTTAATTCAGACCTACACGGACAGGTAACATTTTGCCTATGTTTGAGAGCTCCTTGTACAACCCAGATTTGCCAGTTACTACAACCAGTGCAGTTTTAGCAGCGCAAGGTGTGCTTACTTTTGCCGAACAGTGGAAAAAACGAGGCTTCATTTTGTGGAGTGAGATTGCTGGAATAAGACACACAGGTGAAGGGAGATACATTTTCGCTCCACAAGGACTTTGCGGCAGCACAGAGCTGGTGGCCTTTGCGTCTCTTCCTGACTTTTTTTTTTTCTTTTTCCACCTCTCAGTAAACATAGGCACACTGTTAGTTTGTGAAGGCCTCTGCTGAGAGCAAAGAGTAGGCATGCACCTTTATGTGTGCTGGGGGGACAGCTAGCTGCAGCACAGTGCTGCTGTGCGTTTCATCAGTGACCTCCTATGTTTGCAGGAGGTAGAGATTAGACACAATTTTGCACAGGTAGGGGTAGCAATCCTGTCTCAGACATAACAAAACCCAGAAAAATCTAGGCACTTTGTAGATGCGCCCATATGTATACCGACACAATACCAGATGTGCATTTTCGCATTGCCAGATGCTTCTTGAATTTTCTATATAATATTAATTTAAACTGGATGAACTTTACAAAGGTTTGCACTGTCTTCTAACTGTCATTGTCCTATATTTTGTTTTAATAAGTTGCACCTTCTTCCTGCAGAATATCGGGAAGAGCATGACTGCACAGGAGTTCATTACTAACCTGGACGGTATGAATGATGGCGCCAATTTTCCCCGGGAGCTTCTGAAGGTACGTGACCATTTCTTATAATACATTGCTCAGGATAGTAGTGGAGACAATGGGCTACAGTTATAAACCACAAAGCGGCTGAGGCGCAATCCAACATAGGAGGGTGATGGGCAGAGTGAGGGTGATCCTAGCAAAGTATGGACCACGTGCACCAAGCCACGTATTCTGCATGAGAAAAAAACTTTTTTTTTCCACCAGCTCTGAGCTAGCAAAATTGTGTCTCATCTTATACTATTAATGCGACACATTTTGCACCTTCCTTTTGTATTTCAGCAGGTGTACTTCTAGACGGACTATGACCAATGGAAAAACAGGGCCACATGTAATAAAACAATCCCAATGCCTACACCCCCCCTTTACTCTCGTGATTAATTGAAGTTATAGAGGAGACAACGCCAAGCTATATTTTATTAGACATATGGAACTGTTTTAGTTAATGCCAGTTTCTTGGGTATTTACAAAATAGTAGGAGGTTTGCCTTTAATGTGATGCTACAAAACATCAAAGTTCCATTTTATTGTTTACACCTGTTAGTATTGTGTTGTATCAGTCCTATGTCGCTCTAACATTCCATTTTACTCTTTGTAGGCGTTGCACCACTCAATCCGTGTTGAGAAGCTGGAGTGGGCCATGTAAGTAGTGTTGGTTTATTGGTGTTCCTTCCCGGTCACATCACTCCAGAAACTGACCTGCAAAGTCCATTTTCCTTTTTACCAATTGCTCCCAAAGACCATTTTGTGTGTGTTTTGTTTTTTCCTTCCCCGCTCCTCCTAATGCACAGTTTACTATTTTCACACCAAGGAGTGAAGAGAAACTGGCAAATGTCCTGGTCTCAAGGCCAGAGAGTCTTCTGTCTGTTCGGAAGAAAAGCTCTTCCTTCTTGGACATACCTGCTCCTGACCCGCAGGCTCCCGTTTACAAACAAGGAATGCTGTGCCGTAAAGTACATGCGTACATTGATGGCAAGAAAAGTGAGTGTGTGTGTGTAATATTATATATAATCTAGATATATAGATAAATATATATATATAGTGTAGTTAATGCATTAATAGAAATAATTTGCTCGCCTTTAAAGTAGAATTACTCCAATAAATATCTACATAATAAGTAACTGCAATGTTTGAGCGATTAATGCTGCTGTTTTCACAACACTGCTGTACTGTGAAAAAAATAATGGTGCTAACAAGTTTAAAAACATACATAGTGAATAGGAGCAGAGGACGGCGCTAATGTTGTAAAAGACCTAAAAGCCAAAAACAATAAATAATCTCTGTTGCTGTTAAAAAAAAAGGGAAAAAAATAATATTGGCTTCCTGCGTATCACAAGTTAATAAGTAATAATTATCACAAATACCTTAGAATAAAACTTACAAATAAAAATAAACAACTTTTCAGTTAATGTCTCAATGTATCTACCGGCAAAACATAAACAAACAGCTTTAGAAATGGTAAACGGTTCTTAGATTGTTAGCACTGAAAGATTTTCTGGGCAGAGCAGTGTTCTCTAAATAAACTTTCAGCATCTAATTAGGAGCACTATGAGGGTAATATTGTCCACTTACATAAAGATGCAGCCGAACTCGTCTCACTGTAAAAAGAGATTCATCATCATCATCATCACCATTTATTTATATAGCGCCACTAATTCTGCAGCGCTGTACAGAGAACTCGCTCACATCAGTCCCTGCCCTATTGGAGCTTACAATCTAATTCCCTAACACACACACACAGACAGAGAGAGAGAGACTAGGGTCAATTTTGATAGCAGCCAATTAACCTACTAGTATGTTTTTGGAGTGTGGAAGGAAACCGGAGCACCCGGAGGAAACCCACACAAACACGGGAAAACATACAAACTCCACACAGATAAGGCCATGATCAGGAATTGAACTCATGACCCTAGCGTTGTGAGGCAGAAGTGCCAACCACTAAGCCACCGGGCTGCCCTTAACTATGCTGGTATAAAGCATAGAGTCTGTGGACACGTTTCATGGCGGCTTGGGAGGCATATGATGACAAATCTAGAAATGCTCATATAATAAACATAAAACATGGTAAATAATAATACTACTGTACTGTCTGTCTCCATGTAAGTGCTGCTTGTGACATATCTAGTTTTATATTTCCCCTTCATTACTGAAGCTCCGTGGGGAAAGCGAAGCTGGAAGTCATTCCACACCGCGTTGAAGGGGATGGTGCTCTTCTTCCTAAAGGTATGATAACGTCCATAGAACAAATCAGAGCTTTCACTATTGGATATATTAAGGACAGCAGTTGTAGTAGGTAGATGGTGACCCGTTATCCATAATCCTCTCCTCTGATACAGAGCTGCCGTAGCACTTGCCCCTATCGAGCACATGTATATTAAGTTAAGATCGTAAATTCACATTGATAGAAACTAAAAATCATGCAGTCGTTATGTCTTTGTATGTACAGCCAGCATATAAGAATTGCAGTGTGAATTGTCGTGTGTTACATTGTGTTGTGTCTGTCTATTGTCACCTGGGCAGGATGAGTACAGGTCGGACTTCCAGTCCCCGGAGGAAGTAATCAGTGTACATCATGCTCTGGCTGAGAAGGCGCGAGAATACACCAAAAGGCCTCACGTTTTCCGTCTGCAGACTGCTGATTGGCGCGTCTTTCTATTCCAGGCACAGTGAGTATCAGCCACACTTAGAACGGGGTGTGTTACATGCAGGGAGTATGAGTCAGGGCACTGAGCATTAACCCTGCCATTTTGTATTCCTCAGGACATCTGAGGAGATGAGTTCTTGGATCTCCCGAATTAACTTGGTGGCTGCCATGTTTTCTTCACCACCTTTCCCTGCTGCTGTGGGCTCTCAGAAACGATTTTACAGGCCTATCCTCCCCTCAGCTCCGTGCAAGCTGGACCTGGTAGGTGTTATGTTCTATTGTACAGATTTCAGCTTGTACAGCCCTCAGCTTTCACAGGTACAAGTCAGTCGGCTTTGTCCTCACGCTGACACAAGACAGTGCCTAAATCAAGGCAAAAACTGGGATGAAGGAACCTTAAGACTTTTCTTAAATTGCACAAGAATTTTGGTACAGTCTACACAATGGCTGACTTCACTGTGTGTAAATAATGGGTGCACTTCAAGGGTCTTTAATGTCTGGGCATCTGCTTGGTGAGGTGATTTAATTTCCATTTGAATAACCCATAGCTGGATCTGGTCTAACATCATTCTACTGATTCTTCTTATGTTGTGTTACAATGTGTATCCAATATTCTGTAATCCGCATTATCATACAGCCCTTTGAGTATGTGACCGCTGCATGTTATTTTATTTTTTTTATGTCAATTGTTTTGCTGCTATTTTCACACATTCCTGTATTTTTGTCCAAGCGTAAGCCTCACTGATGCCCGGCTCATGCTTCCCTGTGACATGCGGTACATTTAAATCTCTAAAGATAATACATTGCTGCTAAAAGGGCAATTCCTTATTGCACGTGTTGTGCACCGCAGATACACTGTTCCACTTGGCTGATGGAAATGCAATTTAGAACATTAGATTTGTTATTATCCTAATGTTACATGGTATCCCTATAGGAGGAGCAGCTTCAGTCCCATGAGTCTTTGATGGACAGGTTTACAGATGACCTGACAGAGCATCAGCGAAATCTTCCAGACTCAAAAAGTAAAACACGAGATTGGGAGGACTATCACCTGCGTGAGGAGTATTTACGCTATGAGGTGAGGAGTGGTCTTTGTACATGTTCAACAGTCTGTGGGTGGGGAAGATGTTTTGTCATATTACAGAGTTCAGGTTGTCTTAACTTTCCCCTTTTGGTTTCCCCTCCTCCAGAAATTGAGGTACGAAACTTATGTGAAACTTTTAGCCTTACGGATGGAGAAAGGCTGCGAAGATCTTAATACCTTTGAGTCTCGCCTGACAGAACCTGATGGTGGGAAGGATGAGAGCAGTGGATTGAAGAGGTCATACTCAAGCCCTTCGCTCAACCCTGACAATTTCCCTGTGGCCGTAAAGGTCAAACGCAACATCTCTGAACGTCGAACTTACCGCAGGATCATCCCTAAACGCAATAAAAACCTTGTGTGACCAGAGAAGCTAATTCCCAATAGAACTTGTGCTCCTTATGCTGGAACTCCTGAGCACTTTTCCTGGTACCTCACCATGTGCCTTATTTCTGATGCTGTGGGGAAACCTGGGATAGACTTTCAGATGCTGTTGTGCATGGTCCATCTATGTACGAAAGGAGTTCTAAATTCCTTTAATAAATACAAAGAAACCCTATGGGATTCTGAACCAATAGTGATTGTATTGACCAAGGAAAAATGTTCCCTGGCTAATTAAACAATATTGCTTCCTAGAAGAGTATTATTATGTTCAATTACCTGCTTTTGGTATCTTAGATCATGTTATTTAAAAACTCCTTTATTCATACCAAGAACCCAGTTCTCTCTCTTGCTCTGTCAGGCTGCACTTTAAATCTGTGCCACTAGCTGGCACTGTTGCACCATCTGGCCTAAGAGCTGAAAGGCTGCAATGGAGTGTTGGTGAATAGGAATTTAGGGGCTGTTATGTCACCTGTCAATGAAGCTGCAATGGCCAATCTTATTTCTTATTTCTCAGTCCGTTCCCAAAGACGAAAAATTAGAGTACTAGAGAACAGACCACATAGATTACCTAGGAACCCTTATGTTGTGTGGTGGTCTTTACCTGCTCATGACAGGAACATGTACAAGAAAATCTGGTTATTGTACGGTTGAGACTGAGTGGTCATTGGATAGCAGTGGTACTGTGAAGAGCAGTTTAAGTAATGAGAACACAATCTTAGTGTGTGTTGGGGGAGGGGCCAGTGCTAGTCACAAGTAACTCAGGTTAGTCATTAAGCATTGGTGCAATGGTCAGAATGGGAAACGGTTTAATTCCACTTAGTCATCATGTTCCTTCCCGTTAAAACATGATGTGTATGGTTACAGTAAACATGCTGGTTAAAATGTGTATTTGGTACTATTTACTGTAATGAGAATTATTTTTGTATTGTAATTTATGTTTACAGATATGCTCTCGTTATTTTTATGCCTACAAAGTTGTCTTATGAATAGCGTGTCAGATGCTGCTAAAGACCAGTGTTTGCTTGGGTTTGCTTTGGCAAGCTGCGACTTGCCGGCTGCTGTAGAACTACATGGGCCAGCATGCCTAGCGGGCATGCTGAGACTTGTAGTTCCACAAAAGCAGACGAGTTACAGCATGCTGAAGCTGGGTCCAAGCCGTGCCCAATGCTATATTTATTGTGGCATTCATTCTGTAAACTGACTCTTTAGGAGCTGACAGTCATAGGTTTATTTTTCTTTTTTTCAGTCAGTCACTGGAGAACTTCCTATGTTCCAAGTGTTTTAATGTTATATTTGGTGTTGTATTTCGTTTTGCAAAAGTTATTTTATTAGCTATATATGGTTGCGCTGTCATTGTTGAGTAATGATCCCCAGCTTCCATAGCTGTCCACACACTTTGGCTGAGGCTGTCTCTTCCACCTCTGTACTCGGAATCTGGCAACAAGCTGGTTATTTCTGACATATTACAGCTCTCAAAGAGAAACCATTCAAGGATATATTAGGGGGGGGGGTGTTTAAAGTCAATTCTTGTTGTGCTCGAGAAAAAAGTCGGTCAAGTGATGTCTAAACCTGTTCCAATGCCGTGGTCCACAGCCGTCAGGTACTAAATGGAGGCTTTACTGGGGCATGGCCTCAATGCCACCTGCATTTTTTTGCACTGGAAAACCAATAAAACCATTTAAATATGAATGATGTGTAATTGTGTGGTGTGTACTGGGTATGAGAGAGACACTTGGGCAATGTGTTGTAAATTGGTGTGTTGCATTACTAGTTACTGGTGACAGTGCACAGCCGTTTCTGTAACATTTACTGCGGCAACATGATCTAATTCTGACACAGGCTCTTATCTCACGGGCAATTGTAGGTTTACACTGTCAGATAGAGTGAAGTCTTTGGGTAATGCTTCCTGAGCTTTGAACAAATAATTACTTTGCAACTAAAAAACAAAAGAAAGAAAAAGACTGTACCACAGGGGTTACTGCATGTAATAACGGTTTATTTGTACAACAATCTTACTGTGCTTATGGTTTTGTTTTTTTATACAAACTTTTATTGGAGATTGTGTATGTATTCGGTGAGGATACAGAAAGAAGAATAAGGGTAGGGAAGCATAGGCAAACCAAGGGGGGGTTTCCTAGTGCCTGGAAACCCACTGTATAATTGAGGTGACTGGACCCTGCTCTCGCTTCACACGACTCTGCTTGAAATGGGAGAGCTGCGTGCACCGAACAGTAGTGATCGCAGTATTGCCCATGTATATTATGGGGATAGGAAGAGTTGAAGAGCAGCCAAGCACTGTCTAATATTATAGCCACGCCCCCATGCATGCTGGTCACACCCACTGGCGGCGTGATGTGGAAACCCCCCTCTGCAAATCCTGCGTTTGCCCCTGGGGAGTGCACAGATCAAGGGAATACTTATCACATAAACGTGTCCACAGTTATCAGTGACACATTAAATATACTAATCTGAGCTTATATGAATAATGGTTCAGTTACTGGGGGCCGTTAACTCAATGAAGGTAAGTGATCCAGCTGCAGTAACCTTAGAGAACTTACCTGGTGAGCTACGAATGATGCATGTAATATGTTCCATTTCGTAAACCTTCCAAATTTGATTGACAATTGAAGACATTAATTTGGATTCTTCCAGCAGAAGGCAATCTGGCATCTGTTGGCATTTGGGAAATGCCGTATTAGCGCTGTATGTATTTGGGAGGGCACATGGAAGGACGGGGAAAGAAAGTGAATCTGGGAGTGAGATTTTGGTTATTCTGCTAATTAGTGATGGCACGTCTCCCCAAAGGGGTTTTAATTTGGGCCAGTCCATCCAAAAGGGACCAGTTTGTAAGCAAAAAAAAAAAAAAAATCCTTGAGGGCTTTTTGTGTAATAGGGACACAAAGCGAGTTGTTAGGGCAGTGGTTCCCAAACTGTCCGCCTAGGCTTTCTGGGGTGCCTCAGCGATCTCACAGGGGTGCCTCGGCCAGGGCCAGTGGTAAGCAGGGCGGGTGACTACTTGG
This sequence comes from Mixophyes fleayi, assembly GCF_038048845.1. Lineage (NCBI taxonomy): Eukaryota > Metazoa > Chordata > Amphibia > Anura > Limnodynastidae > Mixophyes > Mixophyes fleayi. The sequence continues at coordinate 63,714,013 of NC_134405.1, forward strand.
TAATTATTTTGGCTTAGGGGTGCCTTGAAAATTTTTTGGAGACCCTAAGGGTGCCTTGAACTGATAAAGTTTGGAATCCACTGTGTTGGGGAATAGTAGTTCTGATGTTCACCCTTTGTTCGGATTTCTGCACCTCTCCCATTTCATGTCAGGGGGATCTTTAGCTTCTAAACTGTAAGCAGATTGTAAATAGATAAAAGCAGTCCTCTAGGAGATGACTTATGCATGCAACGGGAGCACTGCGCGGGCACGTTTAGTGATTGTAGTGTGCTGGATCTGGGACTGCTTGTATCACTGTGACGGTTAGGAAGCATTATAGTGGGGCAATATCAGAGGAATTTTCACAATCTGAAAGGTCCAGCGTGGATAAAATCCTGAGGAAAAAGCTAGGTTGTTCACAGATTTTTTTAAAAAAACAATCTCCAGCACTTAAAAACATATAGAGAGAGCTTACCACTGCAGCTGTTAAAAGGGAATATTGCTATCTCTTGACAAAAACAAACCTATATACACCAACTGCACTGTGGTATGGCTAATAGTAGTAATAGAATACTTGTGTATCTCTTCTAGTAGACCCCAAGGTATATATAACATAGGAGTCCATTTTAGAAACCAGTTGCATTCATCAAGGCAGAGTCTATAATCAAAAGGAATTAGACACTCTCTGGGTATATGAAAGCCACACTCATTTATTGCTAAAACAACCAATTAGCATATTCACAGCAACATTCAATGTACCCAATTAAAACTCTGTACTAATCCTAGCAGCATTAATTGTAAATAATCAGACATGAGATCACATTAATAGGTAATCCAGATAATAGGAGTTTCAGGCTGTAGTGTTGTTGGAAAAAGAATCAGTATCATTTGGAACTGTCCTCGGTTAATTATCGTAGGGAACATTTATCCCCACCTAAATTATTTGTGGTTATGTTCAGGTTACGAGTCCTGCAAATAGCTGTTTAGATAGTCAGATGTAGACCCTGCTTATCGCTAATAATCTCTGTTGATAAGTTCTGTTTATTAGAAATAGCTAAGGCTGGGCACACACTACAGGTTTTTCACCGGATTATTGTGCAAATCACACGACCGTTCAAGCTGATATCGCATTAGTGTGTACAATCCAACAATGAACAATTATCGTTCCAAAGCACATTTTATCGTTTGATTTGATTTTGATTTTATAAACAGACTAAAAATCTATTAAAGCGATGAAACGATGTTGCAGTGTAGGCAGATCTCCACTGAGTTTAGAGTCATGGGGGTATATTTACTAAACTGCGGATTTGAAAAAGTGGAGATGTTGCCTATAGCAACCAGATTCTAGTTGTCATTTTGTAGAATGTGCTAAATAAATGAGAACTAGAATCTGATTGGTTGTTATGGGCAACATCTCCACTTTTTCAAATTCACAGTTTAGTAATTATACCCCATGATCTTTTCAGCCACATGTTATGACAGATGAAGAGCACAGATCTCAAGGTAAATCTTATAACACGTGTATAGTATGTACACATTGATGGGCATGCTAATCGGGACTTTCAGTCGTTGGTACAATCGTTAATATCACATCTGGAGAAATTTTCTGTAGTGTGTACCCAGACTAACACTTGTTTGTCTGCTGGTGAAGAGGAGTTGTTTCCCGGTCACTGTAGTAACCCGCATCCTGATGTCCACGCCAAAATATCCTTTGGGTAAGAAACCATGCTGTATTGTAACGATTCTTCTTGCTTTACTGCTGCATAGGTTTTTGAAAGGGTTATAGCTGGTATGTAAGATCTAAGTTGATGTGTGAAGCTGACGCGTTTCGTCTGATAACTTGCACAAATAGCTAAATGTAAGCTAGAGTCACAGATTTGGATATGGGGATTTTGTATTGGAGGGAGGGGGGGGATCACCCAAAATAATGTGGTCACCAATAAAAAGTTGATCATTGTTAAGCTACTTCACCTCAAACTCTCACTGAGTGTGGGGAGTGCCAGAGAATACATTGTGTGGTGGTGGTGGGGTTTAAAGATCAGGACCCCCAATCTCCCTTCCTGTTTGGATTTTCATGTTAACTTTTATATTAACTACCTTTTCTCTTTCTTTTTTTAACTGACCATATCAATTTCGAGCCCATCGTTGTAGACTTTTAAACATTTTAGGGGGGATTTTCTTTGGGTGGGGATAAGTGGGACATTTATTTTAATCACAGTGACCAAGCCAATCCAAGAGATGAGTAGCTCATTTCAGTTAGACAGGTCCATATTTAGAGATTCCAACAAGGGAGGGTAGTTTGCAGTGTACAGTTGTCAATTGAATGCCACAGTATTTTAATTTATAAGGCTGCCAAGGATAGTTGAAGCGTGCATCTTTTCATTTGTTAGTATTGGCGGATATATTTAGGTCTTGGAATTCAGTTTTGTCTGTATATATTTTAAAGTTTATATAAATGAATGTTCTTGTGTAAGTTGGGACATAAGGTCCTCTGCATATAAAGCCAGCTTGTGCTCCTGGGGGCCAACTGGCTGCATCATCAAGGGGAAAATCAGGGGGGGGGGTCAAGAGACAACCCTAACTATTGCGTATCAAACATTTGGGAGAAGAAAACTTATAAGGGTTATTGTATAGTGCCTCAATTCCTCTAATGAACTTACCTCTCATGCCCATGGAGAACAGTGTAGATTAGCCTTTACTGTAACAAACACTATCTAATGCTTTATCAGCACCTGGGGTCAATGTCAGGGAAGAGGGGCTGCAAATTTGTTAGGAGAATGTATCGATTGTTTTCCTAATGTTGCCCAGGGCCTGCCAGCCATGAATGAATCCCACCCAGTCAGAGGGCACCAAGGAGCAGATGAAATCACCATGTCTGTTTGCCAGAATCTTGGGTCTGTAACTGCATTGAGTTCTCTGCATTGCTTGTTTGGATAACCAGAATCTTTGCCTGGTTGGTGGCCAGGTCAAATATTGACCCCAATAGAATAGAATTATAAAGAGCCCAGCCAACATGGGGTAGAGTGCCTCCAGAAAATTTGGGAATTGGGCTCAGGCCTACCAGAACTTTTAAGCTGCTAGTTCACTTGATCTACCCAATGGATATATCTTTATTGAGGAGTCTTCTCTGGGATGCTAATAATTGCGTAAACATCAGGGACTCTGATATTGTTCGATTTTTGTCCTGCTATTGTCTAGAGATCTAGATTGTTTAATGTAGCGTTGTATTCCCACAACAGATGTTCCCATAATCGGCCAGATAGTAAAACACAGAATGATGCCGGAGATAGACCTGATGACCTCTAAGCTACTGTAGTAATTTTTTTATTTATTTTTCCCCGTTCATGGTGCCTCTAGGTCGAGAAGACAGATGCTTTTTCCCTACCATGGAACCTCGCTCTGATTTAAGTGTTTCCCCTACTTCCCATTAATAATGAGGGTGTCTCAGAATATCCAGCTGCAGAGAGTAATGGTGATGTGTGATAATTCTGGCGGTGAAGAGGACACAATTCTTTAGGAAATCTGAAAAAAACTTTTCATCATCCCAACTGGTTCCAGAAAAGGTCATGCTGCCTCCTGTAGCTCTTAATCATTATATAAGTGATCCAGTTGGCCTACTGAAGAATAAAGTCTTCTGCCACTGCAATCTATAAAAGCACATGCAACTAGAGACATGACAGCTTTTTATAGAGTATTACCATCTGAAACCACTAACTCGGCATAAGCTAATTCCGCTATTCACCAGTATAAGGTAGTGGTCACCAGGAAAAGATCAAAAATTTAATTCAAAATATTACCCTAATATTCATTTCCTGATGATCTCTCACAATAACCCACAAAATCCCTCCCTTGATTTCAAATAATCACCCCGATTGCTTAGGGCAGGGAGAAATGTTTTATAGTTTAGAAAAGAAGTTGTCCTATTGGGATTGTGGGGAGGGGAGTGCTTGACCATGTGTATGATGCATTGAGCGTTCAATTTTCCCTAATCTGTACAATCTCCCCAAGTTGGATGAAATTCAATGGGAAGCCCTGCTGGAGAAACACTGTTGCCTCATAGAGAGCTATTTTTCACCTTGGTCATCCAGGTATGCAAGTTCAATTGCTGACCAAGCTGAACTCTCTGCCTGCTTTTAAGTTTAGAAGGGGAGTACGACTGCAGTACTACATGGCTATGCCTAGTGTGTAGGTCACGGTAAGGATGGTGGAATAAAATATAATATTTTTATAGTGATCGTTTTGTTTGCGTTGTGCCGTTTTTGGAAAGGCAGAATTACAAGTTTTTTTAAAATTTGTTTTAAACATGACGAATCCAGAAACTTGTTGACATGTTTTAGCCAGGAATTTAGGTCATTTTCTTAGGATGGCAAGAACTGTTTGCTGCTTTGACATATAATGAAATGTTTGACGTACATCTGAGCCTCTTCTAACCTCTTAAGCAGTTGAAAGGCAGAGATAAGTGCTGCTCGGTAAGAAGTCATGTGAGAGCACTTGGCTTCTGTAAGATCCGGCTGATCTCATCTCTCTCTTCTCAACACTTTGTTGTCCCACGTAATCAACTTACTAAAAACATGGCTGAGGCATGATCCAGCCCCTGAGTTTTGTCATATCTGATACTGACCCTTCATTTTCCTGATCAGAAGTGTCCAAAATAAATATTGAAAATGTAGAGTGCTATAGCTGCCCTTCTGAAGGAAATCTGGTATATCTATTGTCACGAGCTGCGGCTGTATGCCACATCCTGGCGTGAACTAGCAGCCGGGCATGTGCTTTAGGTTCTATGCTCTGTTATTTTCCTTGTGGCATAGATTTAGAAGGGTGTAGGGACAGCCTCCAACACCAGGGAGAGCTCTCTTACGATTTAAACTGGTTCACTTATATTTTTATACATGCTTCCTGGTTTTGTTATTACTTATGCTAGTTCTAGCTAGTAATTAATTAGCTGCCTCCTGAGGCTGATTGTCAGCCCTATCCTCCTGTGTCCTGATTGGCTCTTAGTGCTATTTAAGGCAATGAGATCAGAGCCTCACTGCCGGTTATAGCGTCCTGTTCACAGTTCTGCTGCCTGCTTGTTCTCTCTCTGTTTGGTGTTAAAACCTGTGACTGACTTCCCGTGTATGACCCTCGCTTGTTCCTGGACCTTGAACCTACTCTTCTGATCCTGACCATTTGCCTGGTAACTGGATTCTGCTCCTCCGCCAGTGCCCCTGACCTTTCGCTTGTCCCTGGATTCCGTACCTGTGCTTGTGACCTCTGACCTTGATTTACTTTGTCTGAACCCCACGCTGCTGTCAGCCAATCACTCCACTCCTGGGTTCTCCTTAGCCGGTATACGATTCTCGACTCTCTGTCAACCTGCGGCCAAGTCTGTCCCCACCACTAGGAGCTCCAGCGAACACCAGGCTTTCAGAGTAGACTCCGAGTTTTATTGTGCTGGCTAGGGAGTTCCTAGCATTATAACCGGCCGTAAAAGAAGATTGGTGTTATACTGCCATGAACAACGGCGAATCGAATCTGTCTCCAGCCCAGATCCTGGCGAACCAGATCCAGGCAATCTCTCAAGTCGTACAGGGCTTATCCCAGCGTTTGGCAGCTCAAGAAGAGGCTTCCAGAACTCTGCAGCTTCAGCAAGTCCCCACTGGTGACACACCAGAGCCTAAAATGAACTTGCCTGACCGGTTCTCTGGAAGCAGGTCAGCTTTCCGCAACTTCAAAGAGAGTTGCAGGTTGTACTTCCGCCTGAGACCACGCTCCTCCGGTTCTGAACAGCAAAGGGTAGGGATCGTTATCTCCCTATTGCAGGGCGATCCTCAGTCTTGGGCCTTCTCCCTTCCTTCAACGAGTCCAGCCTTGCAGACCGTGGATGCCTTCTTCCAGGCTCTGGGGTTACTGTACGATGACCCAGACAGGGTGGCCTCAGCTGAGTCTCATCTCTGAGCATTAAGGCAAGGACATCGTTCCGCTGAAGAATATTGTGCAAAATGCCTGCGATGGAATGATCCGGCACTGCGAAGTCAATTTCGCTTAGGTCTGACCGAGCAAATTAAGGACTCCTTAGTCCAGTATCCGGTACCCAACTCGCTGGAGGAGTTGATGCAACTCGTCATTAAAATTGATCGTCGGATCAGAGAGCGAGAGACTGAACGGGAATCATCCATACCTGTTGATTCACCACCCAGTTCCTGTGCTACTCTGCCGGATTCCTCTGAGCCCATGCAGTTGGGTGCTTACCGCCTGCCTCCAGAGGAACGCTCCAGGAGACGCTCATTAGGCCTTTGTATGTATTGTGGCCAACCAGGTCACTTAGTACGTTCTTGTCCCAATAAGCCGGGAAACTTCAAAGCCTAAGTGCAGGCGAAGAGGTGCGCTTAGGTCTTCAAATTATCTCTTCAGAGAATTCCTTGTTAGTGCCTGGACGTCTAGTCTTGCATGAGAAATCCATGGATATGACAGCCTTTCTTGATAGTGGTGCGGAAGGTAACTTCCTGGACATACACTTGGCTCAGACGCTTGACATTCCAGATATCAAGTTAGGATCAAGCATTGCCACCTGTGGGTTGGATGGTAACCCCTTGACTGGGGGCAGAATTCTCGCAAGGACTCCAATGGTTCGGTTGTCTGTGGGAGCCCTCCATATGGAGGAACTCTCATTTTACCTAATTACCTGTCCCTCTGCTCCGTTGATTCTGGGGTATCCTTGGCTTCGCAGCCATAATCCCCTTATTGACTGGAAAAAAGGGAAATTATCCGTTGGAGTCCAGAGTGCTCTATGTCTTGCTTGACCCTGCCTCTCAGAATCCTGCAGCCTAGTCCAGAATTGTTGCCTGCACCCTACCAGGACTTCAGTGATGTATTCTCTAAACAGAAGGCTGACTCCCTTCCGCCTTACCGAGACTATGACTGCGCTATTGAGCTTGTGCCAGGTTCAAAACTGCCCAAGGGGCGTCTGTATTCTTTGTCTGCTCCCAAAACTCAAGCCATGGAACAGTACGTGGAGGAGAACCTGAAGAAAGGGTTCATCCGCCCCTCCAAATTTTCCTGTAGGCGCTGGGTGCTTTTTCGTGGCTAAGAAAGATGGCAGTCTGAGACCCTGCATCGATTATCGCGGGTTGAATAAGATCACAATTAAAAATACTTATCCACTGCCCTTGATTTCGGTTCTGTTCGACCAGCTCAAGTCTGCCACCATCTTTTCTAAAATCGACCTATGGGGCGCTTACAATCTCATCCGCATCAGACAGGGAGATGAATGGAAGACAGCCTTTAATACCCTCTCTGGGCATTATGAATATCTGGTGATGCCATTTAGATTGAGTAACGCCCCGGCAGTCTTCCAAGATCTAATCAATGATGTCTTACGAGAGTTTTTAGGTATGACCGTGGTGGTATATCTAGATGACATTTTAATTTATTCTCAGTCCTTGTCTCAGCACCACCAACACGTCCGAGAAGTCTTGGAGAGGTTACGTCAACACCACCTCTACGCAAAATTGGAGAAGTGCGAGTTTGAAGTCCCTAGGGTGGCCTTCTTAGGTTACATCATTTCCTCGGCTGGCTTCTCCATGGATCCAAATAAAGTTCAAGCAATTCAAGACTGGGTCCTTCCTACTAACCTCAAGGCGATCCAAAGGTTTCTTGGCTTCACCAACTATTACCGGAGGTTTATACATTCCTTTTCTTCCTTGGTGGCTCCTATTACTGCCCTTACCCGGAAGAGCGCAGACCCAGCTAGTTGGTCTTCAGAGGTGTTGGCAAGCTTTTCTGCCCTTAAAGTTGCCTTCACATCTGCACCCGTCCTCAGGCATCCAGATCCGGAGCTTCCGTTTATTGTAGAAGTAGACGCCTCGGATGTAGGAGGAGGCGCCATTCTCTCTCAAAGAGATCCTCAAAGTAAAAAATTACACCCGTGTGCATTTCTGTCCAGGAAATTCTCATCTACAGAAATTAACTACAACGTTGGGAATAGGGAGTTACTGGCCATCAAGTGGGCCCTCGAAGAATGGCGGCATTGGTTAGAAGGAGCAGCTCATGTTATTACCATCCTCCACAGACCACAAAAATCTTCAGTACATCCAGACCGCCAAAACTCTTAACCCTCGACAGGCCCGCTGGGCTTTGTTTTTCACCTGGTTCAACTTCCTCATCATTTATCGACCGGGATCAAAGAATATCCAAGCAGATTCTCTCTCACGGAGTTTTATGGCATCCCATCCTCAGCCTCCTGACCCGCAACCTATAATTTCCTCAACATCCATTCATGTTGGTTCAACTCAGGATCTCGGGGTCACACTCCGCCGCTTTCAGAGAATTGCTCCAGCTCAGACGCCCGCTAAAAATTTGTTTTGCCCCAGTTCATCTGAGGAATTCGTCCCTCATCGAATGCCACGACAACCGCTCAGCAGGTCATCCCGGTATCCAGAGGACTATAAAAATACTTTCCCGCTGGCTTTGGTGGCCCACCTTGTCGTCTGATGCAGAAAACTATGTCCGCGCTTGCCCAGAATGTGCCAGGAACAAGTCTTCCATAATCCGTCCTCCGGGTCAACTTCTACCCTTGCCAATTCCAAACAGGCCATGGACCCATATTTCTATGGACTTTATTGTCGACCTCCCTTTGTCCTCGGGTCATAACACCATTTGGGTAGTTGTTGATCGGTTCAGCAAGATGGCACACTTTATACCCTTACTCAAATTGCCAGATGCCAGAAGTTTGACTACCTTATTTATTACCCATATCTTCCGTCTCCACGGCCTCCCAGAAAACACCGTTTCGGATCGAGGTTCACAGTTTATTGCATAATTGTGGAGGTCTTTTTGTAATTCCATAGGAATTAGTATCAGTCTGTCCTCCGCTTACCACCCTCAGTCAAATGGGCAGACGGAAAGGACCAATCAGTCTTTGGAACAGTAACTCTGCATCTATGTTTCCAAATTCCACGATAATTGGTCCTCTCTTTTGCCCTGGGCGGAATTTGCGTACAATAATTCCTGCCATTCTGCTACACTCACTTCCCCATTCTTCTGTAATCTCGGGTTCCACCCAAAATCTAACTCCTTCTCTTCTGCTGTTTCCCTTGGTGATCCTGGAATACCTGCCTTAACTGCCAGGTTGAAGTCCGTTTCGAAGAAGGTACATTCCGCTCTGTGTCAAGCTTCTCCTTGGTCTAAAGCCTTCGCTGATCGCCATTGTGGTCCATGTGTATTTAAAGCGGGAGATCGTGTGTGGTTGTCCACACGGAACATCAAATTGAGGCAACCTTGCAGGAAATTTGGTCCCCGATTCATCGGGCCATTTATGATTGAAAAGAAAGTGAATCCAGTGGCATTCCGACTCAAATTACCACCATCTTTAAAAATTCCTTGTACGTTTCATTGTTCTCTTCTGAAAAAAGCCGTTGCTCCCAGCAAATACAATCAATCTTCCTCTAACAGACCTTGGCCTCTGCTTATAAATGGAGACCGCGAGTTCATCATTGAAAAAATTCTGGACTCAAAGAAGGTTCAAGGGCAGGTCCAGTTCTTAGTGCACAGGAAGGGTTATGGTCCAGAGGAGCGCTATTGGATACCACAAAAGCGTCTTCACGCTGAGAGACTCAAGAAGGAATTTTTTAAAAAATTTCCCACAAAGCCTGGTTGTCGGGGTTCCTTGACCCCTCCTCAAGGGGGGGGGTACTGTCACGAGCCGCGGCTGTATGCCACATCCTGGCGTGAACTAGCAGCCGGGCATGTGTTTTAGGTTCTATGCTCTGTTATTTTCCTTGTGGCATAGATTTAGAAGGGTGTAGGGACAGCAGGATTCCGTACCTGTGCTTGTGACCTCTGACCTTGGTTTACTCTGCCTGAACCCCACGCTGCTGTCCGCCAATCACTCCACTCCTGGGTTCTCCTTAGCCGGTATACGATTCTCGACTCTCTGTCAACCTGCGGCCAAGTCTGTCCCCACCACTAGGAGCTCCAGCGAACACCAGGCTTTCAGAGTAGACTTCAAGTTTTATTGTGCTGGCTAGGGAGTTCCTAACATCTATGCGATGGAATGAATGACCTGTATTTTGGTCCTCTGCCTCTAGAACATGGGGTTCTTTGTCCCACTTTAATAATGTCTCCTCTTCTCCTTAACTTAGGGTTAACTACTGAGAAATGTGACTTCATGAGACAGACTCCATCTTGTTTAGTGTCAGCCATTTTGTGCCAGTATAGAAATTAACAGTAACAGTAACAGTTATGTCCAGTTTCCCAGGACATGTAAATCTTTCTTTGTTCTTTGTAATATCTGTTGTTGTTGCATTTTGTAATTCACACTTGCGCAGTGCTACATGACTGAAACATTATATGTAGGTGATGATTTGTCTTGATAAACTCAGAACATATACTGCACCCTATCTGTGCGTGTGGTTCTGTTTTCTGGCCGTGAATGAATTGAAGAAAGTTTCCTCTGTTTGTGTTTCACTGGTAATATATTTTGGATTTAACATTTTGAAGAGTTCCACGTGAGATGGTCAGTGTACGGTGACCCACGGAACGACATCTGGATCAGAGAGGGACACAGACGCATAAATCCACGTGGTGAGTAATTTTTTTTGTTCGGCCTCTGTGTCTTCCTACAGTCCTGCCTGGTCTGTGTGTACCTGTGCCTTGACCATAAAATCCGATCATAGGAAACTTTTTATTTGTTTTGTTTTAAGGTATGGTTTGCATATTATTTGTTGTTCTTTGACAACTGGATGGTCAAAGTTTAATGAAATTGCATTGAAACCTATAAGGTATACAATTTGATAAAGGATTTGATTCTTTGGGATGCAGGTATGGGTATTAATTGTTGTTTCAAGTCATAAGGTATTTTGACCATGGGTAGTGACAATAGTGCAGGAACTCCTATGGATTTAATGGCATATATCCATGGCAAAGAATTTTGTGTACAATGGGTGAATTGTTTAAGAAGTTTGGATTGTCCAAAGATGATAGTTTTGATCCAGTTAAGATATAACACATGATAAAGAGTATATCAAAATATATTGATAAACATAACTTAAAAGAAAAATGTAAAACGTGGCTGGATACCACAGAGAAATTGATTTGTGAACACTTTAGACACCATCCCCAGAAATATATCAAAGAAGGGAGATTCTGTAATCTGCCTAAAGTTTAGAAGAATTCCAAAGACCTTCATCCAGATACTGTCAAAGAAGCTATTTTGCATGGACATCTACTACAAGGAGGCCACAGAACACGACGTTTACTACAAGGACAACCCACAGAAACTAGATAAGAGTCTCTATTTGGACTCCACAGAATACTGTCAATATGGGAGATATAGATAGTAAACAGATAAATGACACAGCTCCCTCATAGACTTGGTGTACAAAGATTTTAGGAAATGGGGGAGTAGAAGGACTGCTGGAATTATTCAACAAAGCGGGGATAGGCAAAGAAGGAATTGATATATGTGGATGGAGAAACAAGGGTGTTGCACGTGGTAATGTGACAACAACAAAAGGGGTATTGAGACCAAACCCCAAGAGATTGTTTGAGGTGGCACAGGGAAGTTAAGAGATCTGGAAAGTCGCAATATATGTGGATATGCTAAATGCATCAGAAGCTGAATGATGAATCAGCTGTTCAAAAATTGTTTCAAATAATATGTGTGAGATGTAGAGACTTTAGTTTGAAAGAAATTTTGGAGAAGGACTCTGTTTTTATTATGCTGATTAGTATTTAGATTAATGCTGGGACTTGTAGTTCCACAGCTGTAGACTGGAAGATATCTGTTAATTTTCTTCCTCTATAAGTGAGGGAGGTTTTTTTCTGTTTTTGTTTTAAGGTCGAAAAGGTTGTACATTTTGTAAATGTAATGCCTGCATTAGTTAATTGTAAGCTTTTGAAGAGATACAAAAACAAGTTTTAAAATCTTTGGACTGTCACTGTATGAATCAGTTGATGGACAAGACTGTAAATAATGTACAGATAGTGTCAGGAGAAAGCACTGGCCTCCAGCTGGCTGGGGTCCAAGAAGCCATTTCTGTATTTGAACAAAATAATTTTGTCTGTGAACTTGAGAAAAATAGCTTTCACTTTAAGTTAAAAGAGAAAGGTAGGAGTGAGCTTTTACATGCAGATATTACAAGCGATTTTAAACTGTGTGAAAATGGTGCTGATGAATGTTCTCAGAAATCAGGGGAGTTTGTTATGCCCATAAAGAAATGTTACAAGATAAAATCCCATCTATGAGCGAGACTTGTTAAAGTGAATATATTTGTACTTTCGATACGGAAAACACAAAATCTGAAAATATGTGTGAATGTTTGCTGATGGGAGATTTTGTTGAGAAAATGCTGAGTGATTTGCAGACACAAAGCAGGGGACTAACGAGACTACTCTGATTTGTGAGAGAGAGAGTGTTGCTTTTGAAATGGCTGAATGCTTGGAAGGTTTTACGGGGGCTGTTGGTGAACGAATGATTGAAATCCAGGAAGAAACATCGGAGTCATTCAAGGGGGCTGTGCTAGGTGATGATAAGAAAGGAGTGGCGTTGAACACTCGCCCAGGTCACATCACTTTGACATTCCCTGTTTGTGAGATTAGGGACTGCCCCTTTGAGGAAATCAGTTTCATGATATGAAACGCATTGTGTCACAGTTAAACTACACCGAGAAACATGTAAACAAGTGTCTTATTAACAGCTGTTCACTGCACACAAATGTTCATTGGTTACCTGATAATGGTGTACTGATACTGACAAGCATGTTACATGCAGCAACACACACTGATTCGGAAATGTGAATTACTGACAGTTACTGTAATCCCTAATGAATAAATGTAATCTCTATGCAAAAGTTTTTTCTTTTCTTCACAGAAGGCCTCCAGCTACAGAGAAAGACCCTTTAGGTAATCCAGATTGAATTTATCCAAATCCCAATGAATATAAGTTTGCAATATGTTTTGGTCTACAGCCATAACAAACAAGTAAACACTAGAAAGATTTACGTGATATAGACTCTGCTGAGTAATGACTATTGTGTTTTAGGAAAAAAGATTTAAGACTTTATGAGCTATTATCCATGCACCTGCATTAGCACTTCTGGACAATAGCAAGTCATTTACACTCTCCCCTGAGCAGGACCAAATGTTTAACCAATTGAAAGATGATGTAACTTCAGTGCCAGCACTGGCTTTGTCAGATTATAACAAGTTGTTTTGCCATGAAGCACATGGACATGGCCAGGGAGTGCTCACACAAGCACATTGAGGGAAAGAGAGACTCTTGGCGTACTACTCTACACAGCTGGACCCTGTCATTAGAGCAGCACCTACATGTGTCAAATCAGTAGCGCGGCTGCACTACTAATGGAGAAAACAACCCCCATGGTATTGGGGCATGAGCTCATCATACAAATACCACATTCAGTAACAGAAATTCTCAACCAAGCACAGAAAAAACATTTGTCTTCAGCCAGACTCACTAAATATGAGGTGGCTCTGCTTAACCCCTCTAATGTCAAGCTAAAAAGGTGTACAATTTTAAATCCAACAGCATTATTACATTATTGTTGCTGTATTCAAAAGAGGGGGAAGAAGGGGTGCATATTGACAAAGAAGCAGATATTGATCAGACACATAGTGAAAGTGACAGTCACCTGCAGCAGCAGCAAGACACAGAAAATACATAAACTTTTTCTTTTTCTCCTGTGCATGATTGCATTGAACTAATGCGATTATAAAAGTTCTGCTATACCTGACATATCTGAAATCTCTATACCAAATGCTGATTTAGAACTGTTTGTAGATGGTTCCTGATATTATGTTGATGGCACACCACACACAGCATATGCAGAACTTACTAGGTCACTGTTTGCCAGGGGCAGGCTGGCCCAGGGGGCAGGTGGGCAGCGGCCCCCCGGGCCGCTCGGTCAGCCCGCTACTGGGGGCCAGGGGGGTAGGCCGGCCGGCCACCCCCGGATGCAAAATACAATACTTCCCCCACAGGGGATGCGGCCGCGTCATCAATGATGATCCCCTGTTCAATTCATGTGATGCGGCCGTATGTGTGCCCTCCGGCCATCCCTCTCCCAGCCCGCGCCTGCTGTTTGCTGCTCTCCAATTGCCAAAGCAACTGGCAGTGGTGAAGGTAAAGACACAATCGAGAACAGACCTCAGAAGCCAAAGGTAATAAATGCCCTAGCAGATACTGCTGCATAGCAAGCTGCTGTAATGATACTGAACCCCATGAACATAAATGTTATGGCCCTACCCCCAATCGCAGACTTAGAGACACGCATGAAATTTCAAGAACAAGCCCCAGATGGTGAAAAACAGGCCTGGAAAAGGCTGGGGGCAGAGGAACAAGGAAACAAATGGCGTTTGCAGGATCGCTATTGTTTGCCAAAGGCACTGTATCCAGTGATGACCCAGGTCCTGCATGGAAAAGGCCATGTGTCCAAGGACACTGTGGTAAAGGACTTGGATAGAAACTGGGTGGCTCCTGGATTTGCACATGCTGCACAGGTATATGTATCTGGATGTGTGATATGTTCTGGTAAGACTGCAAAGGTTCCACCCAAAAGTACCCCACAGACTCTGTACCCTTTCCAAAGGCTGCAGATTGACTTTATACAGTTACCTAAAGTAGCCGGCTATGAGTATGTCCTTGTGTGCACTGACCTGTTTAACCACATGGCAGAGGCATGGCCTTGCAACCACCAAAGCCGTCACAAAGAAATTGATGTCAGAAGTGTATGTAGATATGGTGTTCCAGAAGTAATTGAAAGTGACAGAGGTACCCATTTTACAGGCAAGGAGCTATTGCAGATCTTAGAAGAAGTGGGTATCACGTCCGCACTACACCCCACCAGAGTAGTGGGTGGGTGGAAAGGCTAAAGGGAACATTAAAATTGAAAATGCAGAAATTAATGGCAGAGACCAGAAAGAATTGGTTAGATATCCTCCCCTTGGCCCTACATTCCCCAGTAGGGAAGTAAAACCTGACCTCATATGAAATTCTCTTTGGGGCACTAGGATGCTATTTCCCTCAGCAATTATAACACACACTTGGTGATTTGACAGCATATATGGTACAGTTACACAAACAACTGACTAACATACACCACAGGCTGTTCTCTTCTATTCCAGATCCAAACCAAGATCCTAACATTCTTCGATTGGAACTTGGAGATTGGGATGTTATGAAGAAACACGTGACAAAAGTTTTTGCACCCAGGTTTGAAGGACCATACCTAATCTTATTGACGACTACCATGGCAGTGGAAGTACATGGAAATGACACCTGGATAAACCCTTCCCACTGCAAGACCTTCAGACAAGGAAAGTCTGAGAAAAAATTTATTTTAGAAGTTACTTAAAGATCCAAGGGACACTACAGAGTGGTGTTCAATGATAGTAGCCGGCGGTATATTGATTGCAAGTTATTTTCTTTTGCTGTGGGCTGTAGATGTTTAGCAGTCTACAAAAGAAAGCCAGGTCTGGAAGAACCAGACCAGGACCGGACTGGCCATCTGTCACTTCTGGGAAATGCCAGAAGGGCCGATGGCCAGATGGGCCGGTCCACATGCCTGCCGAGCAGCACTCTATGCGCTGCTCGGCGGACGGAGAGTCAGTGACTGCCGCCTATGTGAGTAATCACATGGTACGGCATCACGTGACAGGTGCCGTCCCATGTGATTACTTGCATAAGCGGCAGTCACTGACTCTCCGCTGACCAGCGCGTTGGAAGGAGATGCTGCTGCTCGGATGTAACAGGTAAGTGTCTGTGTGTGTGTAATAGTGTCTGTGTGGCTAATAGTACAGTGTGTGTCTGTGTGGGTATGCAGCACTGGAGGGCTCAACTGACTTTGGCACCTTTTTTGAAACATCTTTGGGACATTTTCTTTGAGGTATTTTTTATACATCCATCCATACTGTTCATGTTAATATCGCTGGGTTTGTATTTTATGACTTTATAGTACCCTTTTTTGTGTACTCTACTTGAGGTTTTTCTTTTATTATATTTTTTATATATTTTTTATTTTTATATTTCTTTCTTCCTATTCCATGGATTACTTTTGAAACATTTATTGAGTGCATATTTTTTCTGCTGGACATTTGGGATCTATCCACTTTCCCTTTTTCCTATTTAGTTCATTTATAAACCCCTTTGTTTGGTTTCAATATAGAGAGTACAGATTGGTTCATTCACACATTTATATATTCATTCACGTTTATTGCTGTACTTTATTAGCATTTTTATTGTGGTAAGCATTGAGATCAGATATTTTTTCCACTTTCTAGCGCCATGGGTCACTATTGTTTATTGTTAGTGTGTGTCTGTGTGGAGTGTAGGTGGAGGCTAATTATATAAGGTGAGGTGAAGGAACCTTTAATTTAATGCTGGGTGGTTTAGGGCTATCAGTTGAATATGGGGCTGATTTTGGGAAGGAGGGCTATTTATTAAATGTGAATATGAATTATTTATTGCTGGGGATGGTTGTGGAAAATGACTATATTTATTAAACTTTAGTGCTATTTAATTTATTGCTGCGACTGTTTTGAGGGAGGGAAATATGTTTTGAGTAAATGAGTATACTGTTAATTTAATGTTGGGGCTGTTTGGAGGGAAATAGGTCTACTTATTAAATGTGAATAATATTATCGTGGGGACTGGATGGAGGCTTAATAAAACGTGAGTGCTATTGTTTTAACACTGGGGCTGGTTGGAGTTTTCTAAATCTCATGTACCCATTTTTTTTTTTTCAAAATAGGGCATCCAATATTCCAGGATCAAGACAAGAATGAACTGAGCTAAAGAAACCAGCTACTACAAGTGGTGAAAGTGACCAAGGCAGGTAGAAGAGAGCAGGACAGTCTGCCAACTGCCCTGAATCTGGTGGGGCAGTCCTGAATTTGGGTGACTGTCTCACTTAGTCAGGATTTGGTACGACTGCAAGGACAGTTGGGAGGTATGTCCAGCTTCACAACGTACTGCTTGTGAAAGCAGAGCTGTGTGCTTCTAACAGTAGAGCCTGTATATTTGTCTAAAATGATAACCATGTTACATAATAGGGGCTCTGATGTCTTAAATACCCTGAGCCTTAATCTAGCTCTTATTAGGGGAAGGGAACTGATAGCTGCTCCCAGTTCCAGCATAGGACACAGACTGCAGAGCAAGCAGAGGAGCTCTAAGTATCACAAGATTTGGTAATCTCGTGAGACAAAGAGCTTCCCTGCTCACTCTACAGGATGTTCCCACCCTTATGGATGTCAGCAGCACCAGAAGCATAGATAAGTACAGTGGGCTGGGGTGTCATAATGTGCCTGGGGGTATGGCATGATGTGGCTGGGATGGCGTGATAAATGTAATGTATTATTATAATGTATGTATCAATGCCCCATGTTGGCCACACCTACAGCACAATGTGGCCACGCCCTTTTCGGCGCCGACTCTGCGCGGCGGCACATGGTTTCTTTCTGTCTGGAACTGAGGTGGGCCTGTGTACTTTAAATGCCAGGGCTGATTTGTAGTCCCAGTCCGGCCCTGAACCAGACTCACACCAATAGTAGTATAGAGATTATTATACATAATGAGAAAAAATCCAATATGAAAGTTTAACTCAACCAAATAAAGAAAAGAGCAAACCCCATTACTGTAGGGGATTACCCCCAATACAGAAATTTATTTGTGAGTATTGTAGAATACCCTCTTGAAGTAAGGTGTATCAGATGGTGCCAGAGCCCCACTAAGAAAGAGCCCAACACATTTTTACATTTACACAAGACAACAGGTTAATTTATTTATATATATATATATATATATATATATATATATATATATATATATATATATACTGATGATGTGGCTTATTAACAAGTGTATTAAAGCCAAGTGTTTCTCTTCCGGAAAAATTGAAGTTATCGCACTGTCTGAACTGCTGTACTGTACACCCCATCTGATGAGTGTAAACCTTGTGGAACTCTCAGTACTACTGCCAACTGTGATCAGTGCAGAACCAAGAACCCTTTTCTTTGATTCCACATGCTCCTTATTGAAGGCTATTCTTATGAAGGTATCCAGCACAATCAGGCGCGGGCTGGCTGATGTCAGCCCGGGGCGCACAGGAGGCCGCATCACGTGATACGCGATGCATTGCATGTCACGTGATGCGGCCGTCTGTGCGCTGCCGCATCCCGTGTCATGGGATGCGGCCGCCGGTTAAAAGAGAAGATAATCGATCTGGGGGGCGGGCAGCCGGCCGGCCTACCGCCCAACCCTATCAGTGGTAAGACTGAGCGGCCCGGGGGGGCGCTGCCCCCCGGGCCAGCCCGCCCCTGAGCACAATGGACAATCTCTCCTATTGTAAAAATAAGTGACATATAACACTTGCCGAGCGCACTGTGTTTTCTCCCTCCATTTCCTTATTCCTTCCCCATGAAATCCATAGTTAGGAGACAAAAAGAAGCACAAGAGACCCCAGAGTTTCTCATGTTCATTGATATATGCGAAAAATTTGATATCAGGACAACTTAATCAACCACAGATATTACACTTTCGAGAAGACCTGGCAACTTGTACCATTTGTAATAAAGTTTTAAAATCAACAGAATGAAGAACATGCAACAGGTGAAAGATGTCTTTCGACTCCCTGTCCCTATATTAGTCAGAATTAGATGAGATTTAGGGACTCCTAATGTACGGTGTGTAGAGTGCTTGCAATATATCCTAATCATAATACTTCAATGAAAGAGACAAGGATTGGTCAAACAACTTGGGTTTATTGAGAATGCGGTAAGGATAGTTTCGGTAAGACACCGCGCCACTGACCCCTTCAGCTCAATAGTAATGACAAAATAATGCGTCTGATCAGCATAGAGCACAATAACATTTAACATATAACATACACATTGTCTAATAAGGCGCACTGGTAATCACAGTTACTACTTTCAAGTTAGCAATATCTGACTGGTGATGATGCAAGAACCATCAATAATAACCCATCAAGACTCTTACGGTCACTACCGCGCCCACTAGAGGGCTCCTTCTTATTCAGGTGTTTGGGGTACCGTGCTATTCCCTATGGGTCAGGCGCCCCACTTTTAGCATCTACTGCTGAGTTAACTTGAATTGCAGCGGTACCACTAACACTGAATGTCACACCTTCAATATTAATAAATCAATTCTTAGGTAAATCACATAACATTAACATCCATCTAAAACATTTGGTGCACCAATATTATCCCCGGTAACGTTACCATATTTTCCACTCAGTCCTGGGCTGACCTTCGCACAGGAATTTGGTAGTGTTCCAATGTCTTGCAGAGGTTTCCATCAAGGGTTAAGTATTATAGTAGAAAGCAGGGCTGTTGCTCATTTCAGCCACAAGATGGCGCTGTTCTCTCAATATTCAATGAATCTCTATCAGCACATGTGCTCTGCAACAGGGTATGGTGTCCAGATATCAGCACACACACAGGATATAGCTGAAACGACCATCTTAATTGTTCCCTGCAGCCTGTGTAAAGGTATGATCTGGGGGAAAAGCTCTCACAATCCTTCCTTGTACAAGAATGCAATGTCAGTTTTGGATAGATTCTCTCATCACTCTTCCCTCTGACACTGGAGTGTGTGCAGTACACTGCAGGCTAGGGTTTTACCTTGAGACGGTTCTGCAGTTAGTGGAGACTGTCTTTGGCGCCCACTGCGTGTCCCCAGCTGTTCTCCGTCCGCTTTGCTGGCAATGTCACAGTTCTGACAGCAGCTCACTCTTGTCTCTGCTCGGCTGCACGTTCTCCCCCTTGTTCCTTCTACCATGCTGCTCTCTCTCTTCCTGCACATCCTCTTCCTGTTACTCCCCCAGCCAATCAGGGCCTTCATACTCCTCCTGTCAATCACTCCTGGGCACAAGTTTTCAGGAGCTCAATTAACCTCTTGTAGCCCTGCGTTTTAAAAGCGTTTATGCACTCCTCTGTGCTGTTCAACAGGGTTTTGGGGTACCACAATAATGCGGCAGCAAGAATGTGATTTCTTGTAGGTAAGTCAAAACCGAAAAGGGGATAAATTAAGTAATGAATAAAAAGAAGGGAGATGAGAAATGTGATTTTATGAGACAGACGTCCCTGAGTTTTGTCATATCTGATACTGACCCTTCATTTTCCTGATCAGAAGTGCCCAAAATAAATATTGAAAATGTAGAGTGCTATAGCTGCCGTTCTGAAGGAAATCTGGTATATCTATGCGATGGAATGAATGACCCATATTTTGGTCCTCTTCCTCTAGAACATGGGGTTCTTGGTCCCACTTTAATAATGTCTCCTCTTCTCCTTAACTTAGGGTTAACTACTGAGAAATGTGATTTTATGAGACAGACTCCATCTTGTTTAGTGTCAGCCATTTTGTGCCAGTATAGCAATATAATCACATTTTATGCTTTAAACATGTTATTCATTAGCAATAGCAGCCACTTTGTTCTTTGTAAGCTGGAAATAACCAGATGTTAAGTTGTTATTCATTAATAGAAACATTATTGGTAGAAGAATATGTCCATAGCCTTGAATATAGCTGACAAGACCATAACAAGCCCCCTCCTGGGGAGCAGCTTGCAGAAGAAATATGTAATTTAACAGTTAATTTTCAAGGACATGCAAGAACTGCAACTATGATTTGTAACAGTTATGTCCAGTTTCCCAGTACATGTAAATCTTTCTTTGTAATATCTGTTGTTGCTGCATTTTGTAATTCACACTTGCGCAGTGCTATATGACTGAAACATTATGGGGGGTATTCAATTGTTGCTCCGGACCGCAAAAAAACAAGCGCGTTAAAACTATTACCGTTTATACAGTAAACTTGCGCGTAAAAACCATTAATACGGTCGTTTACTCGCTGAATTTCATCTCGCAGCTCCTGCGAGAAGAAATTCAGCGAGTAATTACCGTATAAACGGTAATAGTTTTAACACGCTCGTTCTTCCGGCGGCCGGAGCAACAATTGAATACCCCCCTAAATGTAGATGATGATTTGTCTTGATAAACTCAGAACATATACTATACCCTATCTGTGCGTGTGGTTCTGTTTTCCGGCCATGAATGAATTGAAGAAAGTTTCCTCTGTGTTCCACTGGTGATATATGTTGGATTTAACATTACCAAATTGGCCTCTTGCTATCCTCTAACATTATAATGATGCTGGCCTGCCCCTGAGGTTCCCCTCCTCCCCACCCTTACTTACCTTTTTACCCTTCTCTTCTGATTAACCATTCCCCCATTCCCTTTTTTAATTACCTTTCTTTTACATATGATTATAATTAAAATCAGAGATCAAACGGTCATTGCACACATCTTTTTACTGTAAATTTGTTGTTTTCACTATATTATTAGGATTTATGTGTACTTTTCACTTTGAAATTTACTTGATGCCATTAATAAAACTTTAATTAAAAAAAAATGTTGATTGCAGAAATAGGATTAAAGTATGATTCCAAATATTTCACCTGTATTAGAATGATGTGTCACAGTCCCCAGACAAACTTTTGACTCCTATTAGTATTTCAATCAGCTGCTTAGTGGATGGGTTACTCCAGCATCTATATCCACC
Organism: Mixophyes fleayi; assembly: GCF_038048845.1. Lineage (NCBI taxonomy): Eukaryota > Metazoa > Chordata > Amphibia > Anura > Limnodynastidae > Mixophyes > Mixophyes fleayi. The sequence goes on from NC_134405.1 coordinate 63,735,566, forward strand.
GCAAACCTCTTTCACGCTACTGGAGGCAAATCTCTCATTAAGATTTTCAATGGTAAAGCAACAAAGCAGTCACTGCTGCCTGCGCTTCACTGCAGAAACTGCAAATGCAGTTTCCCATCTATGGGCAGAGATTGGAGGCCATGGACATACTCCGGGACAAACAATTTGTAATCAAGCAGCCCCTATAGAACGTACATGGTATTTACATATGTGACAAGCAAGTCAGGCAATATTATATTTACATATCAGTAAAATGATTCTCTCATTGTTCAGAACTGAGTGGAACCAGCTTGCCTATAAGCTGAGAAACATTTAAAGTTTTGTTTTATGGAAATTGCGCAGCGGTTTGGTCTTCTATAATTACAAGAAGTTCAAAGGAGGTAATTGTGAGGATACCAGGCTGATGTTTAGCACTTTTGCACACTCAGCACGAGCCAGTCAATCTGAGGCCACCTTATGTGCTAGCTTAGGGTACCTGGTACCTCTGTGACTTCAGACTCACTTAGGCAAAAACAACAGGAAAGATACAAATTTAACTTTATTTTTCTCAAAAATAGATATATGTATTTACAGAATCACACAATATAAGAGTACAATGAATAATAGCCACACATAGAGACTACGCTATCCTAAAAGGGGCTTAGTTACCGTTCTTCTGCAGTGCTGTCCTGACCACCAAGCCACACCATTTGCTCCCCCCTTTATTGCAAGGCAGGGGCCAAGCCCAATGTCCTCCTGCTTTTTTTCAGGTCCACAAAGTAGCAAAGTGCTCAGAGGCTTATATGATTCTCATCATGCTCCTGGACCAATTCAGAATTCCCACCTTTCATGTTTATCTGTTAAATCTTGCCAAGTTCCCACAGCGGGGTGGCCTCTGCAGGGCTGGTCCGAAATAACAAATTTCAACTGGATTGGGTACCTGTATCATGGAGGGCGGTCACTGTGCCTCTCCCAAGCCCAGGGCCATCTTAACAACATTATGGGCCCCCGGGCAAAGCAGTGCATTGGGGCCCCTAGATATAGATATAGATATATAGATGTATACAGATACAGATATAGATATATAGAGATAGATAGATGTACTTGCTCAGTGACCCTTGTAGGTTTTTTTTGCAGGTTTTTTTCTTTTGCAGGATTATTTATTCTCATTAAGAGCTGTGCCTATGGGGCCCCTTTGCCCGTGGGGCCCCCGGGCAGCTGCCCATCGTGCCCAATGGAAAAGATAGCCCTGCCCAAGCCCTCAGATTGCTGCCGGCACCCTGCAAAGAGAGGCTCTGGAAAATCTGGCTAAAGCTAGAGAAGAATAATGGGTACACATTTGTTGAGCCATAAAAGATAATTCACTTAGGTCAGGGCCTGCCTTCTACCCCATCAGGCTGTCTCATCATTTCATTTAATGTCTTCTGTTTTCTTTCTGCTAACTGCTCACAAGACCCCCATCAAGGTTAACTTTGGGCAGTTAGGCAACTATGGGGTTATCTCATAAGTCATATTTGTGGAGTTTGTAATATGAAATACATTAATTTCTTTTTTTTCCTGCTGCATACTGAAGGCGAGGCGTATATTCCTCATCTAAGATATGAAAACGGAACACAATTGAATCACAATTGGGTAAAGCAAGCTCCAAAAAGTGAGAGAAATTAAAATTGCATTTTTGTTACTCCCCTCAAGATTGCCTGGAAAAGAGACTTCTATGAGTATCCAAACAGCTAAGCAGAGGTATTCAAGCGGTGATTTTTGGTTTTCTCTTGGCTTGGCTTAAATTAACTCTTGCCAGGCTTCATAATGAGCCATGCAGCTTTAAGTTAGCAACACATATATCAATTTGGTTGCCCAAATGATTATTTTAGAAACAAGCACCATTGAAAATGTTAGATCAAAAGTGGGGTGATCACTCACATCCTGATCTACTAACTCCTAGATCATTTTAAATTTGGTTATTCTTTGTGCACTAAACCTGGCCACCTGGTGATTAAATCGTACATCCAGAAACAAACCTATTAGTGCTTGTGTATCTGACGTTAGCTTTATAGTGGCACGTACAGTATCTGCAAGGAAAATAGCTTTGAGAGGAGGGGTACTGTTTCAGTATCCAAGCTTTGGGCATCGCAGGCAAGGAGGTTGGTGTGTTGATTGTTGGCTAACTTGTCTAGCTCAGTAATTCTGGGCACACACCATGAACCTGTTGAGCAGCCCCAGAGCCAAGCTGCAGGATCACTGTACAATATGTCCACACCTGGGTTCCCAGACTCATCTCTGGACAAGATCTGCAGGGGCGCACGCAGGATTTTTAGGGAGGGTCCCCTACCCCCACTGGAAAAAACAAAACAAAAAAAAACGAGAGAGCTGCTGCGCATGCGCCCGCCGCGGACGCTTCTTTGACAGCGCCGTGGCTGCTGTATAGTACAGTGCCGCTATGAGGGCACTTCGTTAGCGGAGGGAGGGGTTTCTGGAGACCCAAAAACCCCCCGTGCGTGCGTCCCTGATCTGGCCTTACAGGATTTGGCTCTGGCTGGATCACTTTGGCATAAATAGAGCTTATTAATGTGGATTGAAGATCACCAGGCACACAGACTGAAAGAGGTCATCTTCCAACCACATTTACCTACATGGCCAATAATAATAGTCCAGCCAACTTTGATCAAAATGTTCTTGGGGACTGGCTAATTTGGGGGATGACACATGGAATATCTGGCCTAAGAAGTTGTGAATGTCTGTCCAGTAGTTCATTTGTGTCTTAAAATGCTATGTGGATACTTGTAAACTGTGGAAAATTAAGGAATATAGAGCAAAAATAAAAAGGAGTAAATTTGCACCTTGGCTAAACCATGTTGCATTGGAGGGGAAGGCAAATTTAAAATGTGATGGCAGATTTATATTTGGGGTATGGCATGTCCTAGATCAATTTTAAATTTCAGTGTACAAATAAGCTATCAAGTATGTATGTGCTACATGAAATAACAGCCAGTATTTAACTTATGTACAAAATAATAAACTAATTTGCACCCCTTGCATTGTAACATGATTCGTCCTGGAGAAAATTTACTTCTTTTTTGCCTTACTTTCCTTAATGAATCAGGCCCTAAATATGTAGTTTTTATTGCTTGAAGATCACCTAAAGCTGGGTACACACTACACAGTTTTCATCCAATAATCGGCTAACTCAGCCGACATATGACCGCTCGTTCAAAAGTCGGAACAGTGTGTGCAGTGACAAGATGGTCGAAAGTCTGCCCAAATGGACGATTGTTGCCTCATTTGGTTGGTTGTACCGATTAATATTTTCGTTCCAATCTCGTTTCCGCTGTGTAGTGTGTATAAACTTCCGACCGATCCACAACAGTGAGTATGAAATTACAGACATTGCTCACGACAACATGGCTGTAAAAAGTCGCTAAAGGGACGTCCGCTCTTCCCTTTATCGTCCTAAACAAGGCTAGTGTGTATGCAGTCCATGTTTATGCAGTCGGACCATTGATCGCATGTAAAATCGCTCGGCATAAAAAGTTGGTTGAAATTTCTGTAGTGTGTACCCAGCTTTACTCCACTACACTGCATTCAGCAAGGCATGCCCTTATCTGCTTGCTTCCTGCTGTAGTTGTCATCTTGACACACTAACACCTAAACACCTAACACCTAAGTCAGGTGGATGTGGGTAAAACAGGCACCCCTTCCTAACCGTAGAATAAGCTGGTTTTACGCTCTGTCTCCACAATTTTCCATGTTTAGAAATAACTTGCACAGAGCTCATAAATGAAAAGTCTGCACACACACGTCATGTTCACTTTGTGGTGCACAACGTTTGAGTGAATTATCATCATCATTTATTTATATAGCGCCATTGATTCCGCAGCGCTGTACAGAGAACTCATTCACATCAGTCCCTGCCCCATTGGAGCTTACAGTCTAAATTCCCTAACATACACACACAGACAGAGAGAAAGAGAGACTAGGGTCAATTTTAATAGGAGCCAATTAACCTACCAGTATGTTTTTGGAGTGTGGGAGGAAACCGGAGCACCCGGAGGAAACCCACGCAAACACGGGGAGAACATACAAACTCCTCACAGATAAGGCCATGGTTGGGAATTGAACTGACCCCAGCGCTGTGCGGCAGAAGTGCTAACCACTACGCCACCGTGCTGCCCCGATTTATGTGCTTCCAACTGTTTGGGTATATAAGCACAAGAGACCACAAGAGGGTGCTGACATGCAAACATTTGTTCACTTTAATGTGCATGTATTGTAAAACAGCCACTTTTGCATTACATTGTAATACATTGTATTACATTGCATTGTATTTGTGGGTATAGGTTTATTTTACATGTAAAAACCTTCAAGAGACTAAATCATAGGGCTCCACTTACTGGCTGTGAGTGGTACTGCGGCTATCAGTTATTTTTGTGACACAGTGGAAGCTCGTTAGCAGGGAATTACATGTTAAATAGAAAAGTTTAAACAATACACATTTGTTCTGATAAAAATAAGCAGTAGCGACAATAGTCTAATTTTCCTGAAAACGGCTGAGATGCCTTTTGGTATAATTAGTGTAATTGTCCTCTTATGAGATGATGAACTAAGATAATGTACATTAGGCAAGGTGTGTATTGCTAACAATACCCCACCTTGTTATTAAGGTTTTGAATAGAAAGTATAAATGTACACAATGTTTGATACTGCGCTGTGTTACTATATGCTGCTTTCTAGCATCCTCTGTCATGATATACTGACCTGTGACACTAAATGCTGCCTTGTAGCATCCTCTGTGGTGATATACTAATCTGTGATGCTATATACTGCCTTCTAGCATCCTCTGTAGTGATATACTTATCTGTGAAATTATATACTGCCTTCTAGCATCCTCTGTAGTGATATACTAATCTGTGATACTATATACTGCCTTCTAGCATCCTCTGTGGTGATATACTGAAGTCATACTATATGCTGATTTCTAGTATCCTCTGGCATTAAATATTGATCTGTGACACTATATGCTGCCTTCCCACATCCTCTGTCGTGGTATACTGATCTGTTATCTTATACGCTGCCTTCTAGCATCCTCTATCGTGATATACTGACTTGCGATACTATGTGCTGCTTTCTAGCATCCTCTGTGGTGAAATACTGGTGTGATACTATATGCTGATTTCTAGTATCCTCTGTCATGATAAACTGATCTGGGCCACTATATGCTACCTTCCAACATCCTCTGTCAGGATATACTGATCTGTGACACCATATGCTGCCTTCTAGCATCCTCTGTCGTGATACATTGACCTGTGATACTATATGCTGCCATCCAGTATCCTGTTGTGATATGCTGATCTGTCACTATATGCTGCCTTCCAGCATATTCTGTTGTGATATACTGATGTGATACTATATGCTGCTCTCTAGCATCCTCTGGCATTAAATTTTTATCTGTGACACTATATGCTGCCCTCCCACATCCTCTATCATTATACACTGATCTGTGACACTAGATGCTGCCTTCTTCCATCCTCTGCAGTGATATACTAATAAGCGCCACCATATGCTGCCTTCTAGCATCCTCTGCAGTGATATACTAATATGCGCCACCATATGCTGCCTTCTAGCATCCTCTGCAGTGATATACTAATATGCGCCACCATATGCTGCCTTCTAGCATCCTCTGCAGTGATATACTAATATGCGCCACCATATGCTGCCTTCTAGCATCCTCTGCAGTGATATACAAATATGCGCCACCATATGCTGCCTTCTAGCATCCTCTGTCATGATATGCTGACTTGAGACCATATGCTGCCTTCTAGCGTCCTCTGCAGTGATATACTGACCTGTGATACCATATGCTGCCTTTTAGGATCCTGTCATGATATGCTGATCTGTGACACTAAATGCTGCTTTCTAGCATCCTCTGTCATGATATGCTGACTTGAGACCATATGCTGCCTTCTAGCATCCTTTGCAGTGATATACTGATATGTGCCACTATTTGCTGCCTTCTTACATCCTCTGTCAGGATATACTGACCCGTGACATGATATGCTGACTTTTAGCATCCTTTCACATGACATACTGACCTGTGACACTAAATGCTGCCTTGTAGCATCCTCTGCAGTGATATACTGACCTGTGACACTATATGCTGCCTTCAAGTATCCTGTTGTGCTATGCTGATCTGTGACACTGTATGCTGCTTCTAGCATCCTCTCTCATGATATGCTAATATGTGACACTAAATCCTGCTTTATAGCATCCTCTGTCATGATATGCTAATCTGTGACACTAAATGCTGCTTTTTAGCATCCTCTGTCATGATATACTGATCTGTGACACTAAATGTTGCTTTCTAGCATCCTCTGTCATGATATACTGACTTATGAGACCATAAGCTGCCTTCTAGTATCCTCTGCCATGATATACTGACCTGTGCCACTATATGCTGCCTTCCAACATCCTCTCCATGATATACTGACCTGTGACACTAAATGCTGCCTTGTAGCATCCTCTGCAGTGATATACTGGTCTGTGCCACTATATGCTGCCTTCCAGTATCCTGATGTGATATGCTGATCTGTGATACTATATGCTGCTTCTAGCATCCTCTCTCATGATATACTGACTTGTGAGGCCATAAGCTGTCTTCTAGCATCCTCTGTCATGATATACTGACCTGTGACACTAAATGCTGTCTGCTGTCTTTTAACATCCTCTGCAGTGTTATACTGGTCTGTGCCACTATATGCTGCCTTCCAGTATCCTCTGTCATGATATACTGAGCTGTGCCACTATATACTGCTTTCTATCATCCTCTGCTGTGATATAATCACCTATGATACTACATGCTGCAATGGAGAATCCTCTACCATAATATACTGACCTATGATCCTCTGTTTGTGGCTAATTTGCCCTGCATTGCACCTATAAATTCTGTATAGTATCACCACATCCTAACCATAACAACAGGTCCCTCAGTCCTGGCTTTTTGGTGTGTATGATTTCATATCTTTATAATGTGTGAAAGTGCGTTTGCTGCCTCATTAATATCCTTATCTCTTAGGGAACTGATTGGCTGCATGCTCATGGATAACGTTTCAACCAACAAAATGGCTGCCGTCACTACTTATATTCAATGAAGATGATTTAAACCCTTCAATGAGGTTTAACTAGTTGACAGTGTGTATGAAATGATACAAATAAATGAACAGAATTACTCATTTATTCTCCTCCGCAAAGTGGCAGTGCAACGTTCCTGTTTCAATTACTAGAGTGTCTGCTGGATCTGTCTCCAGCTGAGCTGATATTAAGGAGAGCCGGCAGCTTGAGCAAAGGGTAAGTAACTTCTAGTACTAGAACAGATGGGTAGGTAGTGTCTGAGACACTATGTACAGAGGACGTGTCAGTTCATGGTCCTCTTTAATGACGTAGATTGAGATAAAAATGGAGATGAATAGTTCTACACAGGGCCGTAACTAGGGCTGTGCGAGAGGGGCGACTGCCAGGGTGTAGTGCTGAAGGGGGGTGCAGTTTAGGAATATTTAGGTTAGTTTGGTAAAAAGTCTGGGGGGGGGAAGTTTTCCTTCCCGCCCCAGGCTCTGGTTTTACAGATATATCTATATTCGCTAAAGTTGTGACAAATTGAGGATTTAATGAATACAAGCAGGATATACGCAGAAACCACATGTATATAGCATTTATTTTAGACCATTTGCTACTTGCAGTACATGCCATGTGATTGCTTTTGAGGAGAGGGGTGTCTATCCCATTATTGGTCTGTGCACAGTGACTGAGGAGAAGTCTGCAAGGGAGACAAAGGATGTCTTTGTTTTTGAGCACCGAAGCGGGTTACAAAGCTTCAGGAGGTGAAAGCATTTGTAATGAGATGTTGAGAGATCCCTTGGTATAAATGGGGAGGGGGTTCCATAACCCAGGCATGAAATACTTTATACCCACCAGTGATCCCTTTACCTGACTTTCACAAGCATACTGCAAAGATGTTACTTCTACTATTATTTTAGTTATTTCTACCTCACTGTATTAGGGAATTATCCTTTAATGATCACATTATTCCAGAGGGTCACTGATTAAGGTATACGCCAATTGTCCTGTAATGTTCACCATATGGCACAGAAAGGACCATGGTTTAGGATTGTTCCTTGTTGGTGCTTTCTGTGATATCAGCTTGTAGTGCTGCAGTATTGTGGAGGTCTGTTGGTTACAAGAAGGGCGGGATATTCCCTATTTCTCTAGCAGGTCCCAGGGGACCCACCCTTTACCACGGAGAGAGGGCAGATGGAGCAATGATCCTGAAAATTGGCACATCTGTATGATTTGCTTTTTTATTTTCTGCTTCGTGAACTTTTATTTGCAAATCTGTACCCTGCCCACCCACCCACCCCCACATTACCATTATCTTCCCCTCCTGAGACCCTCTCTATTGTACCCAGACCCTGACTAGTTGTCCATTTGCTCTGAGATAATCGGTAATTTGAGTTGTGCCAGGTCAGTACAGTTAATTCTTTAATCGTCAGGGCGGCCGGCAATATGTTCCACAAACTCCTGGGAGCTACAGTGTTAAAAGAAAGATACTTTTCCTAACCACTTTCCTTCCAAATGAGGGGCAATGAGAAGGAGCGATCTGGCTTGTGTGCATCCATCCTCCCCATCATGATCTGGGAGGAGGTAGAATATTCAGAGTCTTATAAGAAGTGGGGGGCACAGAAGTATGGGAGGGGGAACTTTACTGAATGGTGGGTGTAATGTTTCTGCTTCCTGCTGTTACTGGTTTGATTTATCCCTAATGAGTTCTCAGCACATGAATGATCACAGCTCTCTGAGGAGCCTGCCCAGTAATGCAGCATCCTGAGGCTCACAGACACCTCCCTGATGCTGGCTCCACTCTGCTCTGTATACAGGTCGTACTGCTAGTGTATCACAGTGTGCCCGGCTGTATGTACACAACTACACACACAACTCCTACTGCTAGTGTATCACAGTGTGCCCGGCTGTATGTACACAACTACATACACACCTCCTACTGCTAGTGTAACACAAACACTCAGTGTGCCCGGCTGTATGTACACAACTACATACACATCTCCTACTGCTAGTGTATCACAGTGTGCCCGGCTGTATGTACACAACTACACACACAACTCCTACTGCTAGTGTATCACAGTGTGCCTGGCTGTATGTACACAACTACATACACACCTCCTACTGCTAGTGTAACACAAACACTCAGTGTGCCCGGCTGTATGTACACAACTACATACACATCTCCTACTGCTAGTGTATCACAAACACTCACTGTGCCCGGCTGTATGTACACAACTACATACACATCTCCTACTGCTAGTGTATCACAAACACTCACTGTGCCCGGCTGTGTGTACACAACTACATACACATCTCCTACTGCTAGTGTATCACAAACACTCACTGTGCCCGGCTGTATGTACACAACTACATACACATCTCCTACTGCTAGTGTACCAAAAACACTCACTGTGCCCGGCTGTATGTACACAACTACATATACATCTCCTACTGCTAGTGTATCACAAACAGTGTGCCCAGCTGTATGTACACAACTACATACACACCTCCTACTGCTAGTGTATCAGTGTGCCCGGCTGTATGTACACAACTACATACACACCTCCTACTGCTAGTGTATCACAAACACTCAGTGTGCCCGGCTGTATGTACACAACTACATACACACCTCCTACTGCTAGTGTATCAGTGTGCCCGGCTGTATATACACAACTACATACACACCTCCTACTGCTAGTGTATCACAAACACTCAGTGTGCCCGGCTGTATGTACACAACTACATACACACCTCCTACTGCTAGTGTATCAGTGTGCCCGGCTGTATATACACAACTACATACACACCTCCTACTGCTAGTGTATCACAAACACTCAGTGTGCCCGGCTGTATGTACACAACTACATACACACCTCCTACTGCTAGTGTATCACAAACACTCAGTGTGCCCGGCTGTATGTACACAACTACATACACATCTCCTACTGCTAGTGTATCACAGTGTGCCCGGCTGTATGTACACAACTACACACACAACTCCTACTACTAGTGTATCACAGTGTGCCCGGCTGTATGTACACAACTACATACACACCTCCTACTGCTAGTGTAACACAAACACTCAGTGTGCCCGGCTGTATGTACACAACTACATACACATCTCCTACTGCTAGTGTATCACAGTGTGCCCGGCTGTATGTACACAACTACACACACAACTCCTACTGCTAGTGTATCACAGTGTGCCCGGCTGTATGTACACAACTACATACACACCTCCTACTGCTAGTGTAACACAAACACTCAGTGTGCCCGGCTGTATGTACACAACTACATACACATCTCCTACTGCTAGTGTATCACAAACACTCACTGTGCCCGGCTGTATGTACACAACTACATACACATCTCCTACTGCTAGTGTATCACAAACACTCACTGTGCCCGGCTGTGTGTACACAACTACATACACATCTCCTACTGCTAGTGTATCACAAACACTCACTGTGCCCGGCTGTATGTACACAACTACATACACATCTCCTACTGCTAGTGTACCAAAAACACTCACTGTGCCCGGCTGTATGTACACAACTACATATACATCTCCTACTGCTAGTGTATCACAAACAGTGTGCCCAGCTGTATGTACACAACTACATACACACCTCCTACTGCTAGTGTATCAGTGTGCCCGGCTGTATGTACACAACTACATACACACCTCCTACTGCTAGTGTATCACAAACACTCAGTGTGCCCGGCTGTATGTACACAACTACATACACACCTCCTACTGCTAGTGTATCACAAACACTCAGTGTGCCCGGCTGTATGTACACAACTACATACACACCTCCTACTGCTAGTGTATCAGTGTGCCCGGCTGTATATACACAACTACATACACACCTCCTACTGCTAGTGTATCACAAACACTCAGTGTGCCCGGCTGTATGTACACAACTACATACACACCTCCTACTGCTAGTGTATCAGTGTGCCCGGCTGTATATACACAACTACATACACACCTCCTACTGCTAGTGTATCACAAACACTCAGTGTGCCCGGCTGTATGTACACAACTACATACACACCTCCTACTGCTAGTGTATCACAAACACTCAGTGTGCCCGGCTGTATGTACACAACTACATACACATCTCCTACTGCTAGTGTATCACAGTGTGCCCGGCTGTATGTACACAACTACATACACACCTCCTACTGCTAGTGTATCACAGTGTGCCCGGCTGTATGTACACAACTACATACACATCTCCTACTGCTAGTGTATCACAGTATGCCCGGCTGTATGTACAAAACTACATACACATGTCCTACTGCTAGTGTATCACAGTGTGCCCGGCTGTATGTACACAACTACATACACACCTCCTACTGCTAGTATACCACAAATACTCACTATGCCAGCTGTATGTACACAACTACATACACATCTCCTACTGCTAGTGTATCACAAACACTCACTGTGCCCGGCTGTATGTACACAACTACATACATATCTCCTACTGCTAGTGTACCAAAAACACTCACTGTACCCGGCTGTATGTACATAACTACATACACATCTCCTACTGCTAGTGTATCACAAACACTCAGTGTGCCCGGCTGTATGTACACAACTACATACACATCTCCTACTGCTAGTGTACCAAAAACACTCACTGTGCCCGGCTGTATGTACACAACTACATACACATCTCCTACTGCTAGTGTATCACAAACACTCACTGTGCCCGGCTGTATGTACACAACTACATACACATCTCCTACTGCTAGTGTATCACAAACACTCACTGTGCCCGGCTGTATGTACACAACTACATACACATCTCCTACTGCTAGTGTATCACAGTGTGCCCGGCTGTATGTACAAAACTACATACACATCTCCTACTGCTAGTGTATCACAGTGTGCCCGGCTGTATGTACACAACTACATACACACCTCCTACTGCTAGTATACCACAAATACTCACTATGCCAGCTGTATGTACACAACTACATACACATCTCCTACTGCTAGTGTATCACAAACACTCACTGTACCCGGCTGTATGTACACAACTACATACACATCTCCTACTGCTAGTGTATCACAAACACTCACTGTGCCCGGCTGTATGTACACAACTACATACACATCTCCTACTGCTAGTGTACCAAAAACACTCACTGTGCCCGGCTGTATGTACATAACTACATACACATCTCCTACTGCTAGTGTATCACAAACCCTCACTGTGCCCATCTGTATGTACACAACTACATACACATCTCCTACTGCTAGTGTATCACAGTGTGCCCGGCTGTATGTACACAACTACATACACATCTCCTACTGTTAGTGTATCACAAACACTCACTGTGCCTGATACATGTGCGTAACAAGCACATACACAAAGTTCCAACTACTACTGTACCACAGTTACATACTTTGAGTGCTACATGCAGGGCCGGACTGGCCATCTGGCACTTCTGGCAAATGCCAGAAGGGCCGATGGCTATATGGGCCGGCCCGACTCCCCCTGTCTTCTTGGTGGCTGGAGGAACCAGCCACCTCTGCTGCGCGCTCCCCAGCTCCCTCCCCCGTTATGCTGTGCAGCCAGTTACACTGGTGAGTTTCCTGTCTTTTTTAATTAGTTTTTTTTTTTTACTGAAAAGGGGGGGGGTGCCGCGATTCTCGGGGGGGGGGGGGGTCGCGGGGGTGCCGCGATTTTCGGGCGGGGGTGCTCGCGATTTTCGGGGGGGGGGGTCGCGGGGGTGCCGCGATTTTCGGGCGGGGGTGCCCGCGATTTTCAGGTGGTGAGAGCCAGGGAGTGCTAGGAAAGGGGGTGAGAGCCAGGGAGTGCTGGGAAAGGGGGTGAGAGCCAGGGGGTGCTGGGAAAGGGGGTGAGAGCTAGGGGGTGCTTGGAGAGGGGGTTAGAGAGCCGGAGGGGGTGCTGGGAGAGGGTATGAGAGAGCCGAAGGGGGTGCTGGGAAAGGAGGTGAGAGAACCGAAGGGGGTGCTGGGAAAGGGGGTGAGAGAGCCGAAGGGGGTGCTGGGAAAGGGGGTGAGAGAGCCGAAGGGGGTGCTGGGAAAGGGGGTGAGAACCAGGGGGTGCTGGGAGAGGGGGTGAGAGAGCCGAAGGGGGTGCTGGGAAAGGGGGTGAGAGAGCGGAAGGGGGTGCTGGGAAAGGGGTTGAGAGCCAGGGGGTGCTGGGAGAGGGGGTGAGAGAGCCGAAGGGGGTTCTGGGAGAGGGGGTGAGAGAGCCGAAGGGGGTGCTGGGAGAGGGGGTGAGAGAGCCAGGGGGTGCTGGGAGAGGGGGTGAGAGCCGAAGGGGGTGAGAGAGCGGAAGGGGGTGCTGGGAGAGGGGGTGAGAGAGCCAGGGGGTGCTGGGAGAGGGGGTGTGAGAGCCGAAGGGGGTGAGAGAGAGCGGAAGGGGGTGCTGGGAAAGGGGGTGAGAGAGCTGAAGGGGGTGCTGGGAGAGGGGGTGAGAGAGCGGAAGGGGGTGCTGGGAAAGGGGGTGAGAGCCAGGGGGTGCTGGGAGAGGGGGTGAGAGAGCTGAAGGGGGTGCTGGGAAAGGGGGTGAGAGCCAGGGGGTGCTGGGAGAGGGGGTGAGAGCCAGGGGGTGCTGGGAGAGGGGGTGAGAGAGCCCAAGGGGGTGCTGGGAAAGGGGGTGAGAGAGCTGAAGGGGGTGCTGGGAGAGGGGGTGAGAGAGCGGAAGGGGGTGCTGGGAAAGGGGGTGAGAGCCAGAAGGTGCTGGGAGACTGGGTGAGAGCCGAAGGGGGTGCTGGGAAAGGAGGTGAGAGAGCCGAAGGGGGTGAGAGAGCCAGGGTGGTAGGGGGTGCAGGAAGAGGAGTGAGAGAGCCGGGGGGTAGAGGGTGCAGGAAGACGTGTGAGAGAGCCAGGGGAGTAGGTGGTACAGGAAGATGTGTGAGAGCCAGCGGAGAAGGTGGTGCAGGGGGTTAAGTGAGAGGGACAAAGGAGAAGATGGTGCAGGGGCATAGGTAAAAGAAAGTGTAAAGGGAGAGACATCTTAAGAATGGGAATGTCAGGGATGCAGCCATCATAAAACACAAGTAGTAATGAAGAATGGAAATGCACAGAGGGGACAAGTGTTAAAAAAAATAAAAAATCAAGCCTTCATACTCCATTCACTTATATTTTCTATACCCCCACTCCTAAATTTCTGCTTCGACCACTGCCCTCTATTCCTGCTCCCGACTGCCTGTGTGAGCTGACAGCTGCTGATCCCTCCTCGCCCAGCGCGCCCACTAGGAGAACAGAACACAGGATGCCATAATCAGGTAAGTTCATATATTTTCTCGTGTGCAATATGTTTTTAACCATCCTTTCTTGAACTGGGGACACTACAGCGTATCCAATAATGTTTAACACTATGTATTGCTCATTATTGCGCTGTAATGTTTTTTGCATATTTATCTGTACAGAGATTTTTAATTAAGAAGAAAAAACATTGCTTGTCATAAATTTTATCTGTAATTGTGTCAATATATCTATTTTTGTTTGCATTGTAAATGATGTATTAAGCTGCTCTTGGGACTCACACTCAGTATCTGATATGCTGTAGCAATTTTTATTTGTGAATGAGTTTTTATCTGAGCTTTACTAATGATTTGGGGGCACTACTATGCCATAATATGATTTGTGGGCACTTCTGCATGACCAAATATGAATTGAGGGTAATACTATGTGGCATAATATGACCTTGGGGCACTACAATGTGGCATAATATGAACTGGGCACACTACGGTGTGGCATCATATGAACTTCTGCCAAAGGCAAGTCTTTCATTGTTGAATATGATGGGAGCCCAAAGAAGTTGCTATATCGGGGCCCAAAATTCCTCTTGTCAGCCCTGCCTGTGAGTCAAGGGGGTAGACGCCTCCAGGTAAATAATCTAAATGTTTCCTATCTAATCAAACTGATGGATCACATCCAATTATTTCTCACCCACCTCCTCTATCCCCCTTAATTTATATACTGTGTTATTTAAAATGAATAGAAAAGACGCATATCCAATTACTGTAGTAAAACAAAAATATTTTTCTCTGACATTTTGCTGTAGATGGAAATACTTTTAATGCGGCCGTGTGAATTCAACTGATCATTCAATAGTTATGTTTTTTTTTAGATATATGTTAGTTTTATTTCATGTGGAATGATTCATGAAAATTCTGCCATTACTATTTAATTGAGGGAAAAGGGTACCTGTTACCTATATGTGTGTAAGTACTCTGTTCGTTGTTGCTATTTTGTGGGAGATTTGAAAAAAGCAAAACATTGTTTCCTACAGTGGTGCCTGTATAATTGGTGGTATTGCTGTAGTATGGGGTGGCGTGCTGGTGGCAATGTTGTAGTGTGTTTGGTGCTTAGTGTAGCTAATAAGTAGGAGAGGGTATTGCTATAATGTGGGGGTGATTCCGGTTGCTGTAATGTGGGGATGATTGATGTAGTATGAGTGTGTGTGTGTGGGGTTATTTATTGCTGTAATTTGGGTACTAATAATGTATTGTCACAGTGTTTATTAATGTAATTGGGGTGCTAATAATGTAATGTTGAGGGTCATTAGGAGAAATAAATACCCCCCCCCCCCACACACACACTCATACTACATCATGTTGTACTGCGCCAGCATCAGTGTGCAACAATATAGTGCATGGAGGCCACAACATGCGGGCCTGTGTGCTTTAAATGCCAGGGCTGATTTTTAGTCCCAGTCCGGCCCTGGCTACATGTACACCTCAACTACATACATAGCTCCTTACAGGCAGTGTTCCACAACTGCATACATACATACATACATACATACATACATACATACATACATACATACATACTGTTCCTGCAGCATATAAACCACAGCAGTCACCTCCCCAAATTTCCTGTGCCTTGCTTTGTTCTAATGTGAGAACACATCATTAGATTTTTTTTTTTTGTTATGTTTAGTGATTGCTTCAGCAGAGAGCAGGAAACAAAGCTTCGGTCTTTCAAATCCCTCTGCACAGTTATTAACATTTATTACGCCACAGTGTTCCCTTAACACTGATTGGTGTTACTATCACTCAGCACATTTACATGGGACTTAAATGTTAAAAACGTCCACTAATCAGTAATGAATGAGTCTCACGTTATGGGTGTTTTGTTAATTTTATGACTTTTGACTGTCTCCCAACTCTGAAAAAATTGTTGGAGTTGTACTTGTTATCAGAACCAGCAGACAGTCCCAAACGCACTACTAACTTAGTGCGACGCTTCTCCCATGTTGTCGTGGTAACACACCTGCCCACTGATCGTACGCTCACATTGTACTATGGTTTAAATAGTTTTATAAATAATCTAAAATATATTGCAACAGAAAGTAAAAGATCAGCTGTAAGAAGAACTAAATCTAAAGTACAAGGTGTGTTATCTAAAAGTGCTATTCTTAACACAAAAGTAAAAGTTTCAGTAGCTTATCTCAAGAGGAAAGTTTTTTTCCCCCATGCACACTAGACTTTCTGTAATACTCTTCTACTTGGAAAAGGATGATATCTGAAAACAAGAATTTGCCTTCAGCTGTCTATCACTCGTACCTACATTGTCAGACATGTCAAGTTCTGCCATATTATTGAAACTTGTACATCAATATTTTGTGAACGTTATAAGAGGCTTTTTCTTATTGAGTAAACTAGGATTTTACATTCAGTGGGCCTTTAAAGGGGACATCCCCTTATTTATATATTATATATAGCTTAACCTCTAAAGAATTCCCTTTACTAATATACTCGCCATTCACCAGCACAAGAGGTTTCAGGAACGCGGCTTCTGTGTATCTGGTGGAACACTCTAGGCCAATCAAATGTCAGCAGCTGACCGCACCGCCAGCAATTATCGCTGTGATACTGGGAATACTTAGTGGCTTAACCTCTAAAGAATTCCCTTTACTAATATACTCGCCATTCACCAGCACAAGAGGTTTCAGGAACGCGGCTTCTGTGTATCTGGTGGAACACTCTAGGCCAATCAAATGTCAGCAGCTGACCGCACCGCCAGCAATTATCGCTGTGATACTGGGAATACTTAGTACTTGCACAGCGGATGTATTGCTGTAAGCACAGGTAATGGCTTTGGAGGAGTACTGGTAACAGGGTTCAAACGGGGGACACAAAATAATTGACATTGGCCCTGATTCATTAAGGAAAGTTAAACAAAAAATTGAGTAAGTTTTCTTACTCAAGTCTTATGGACAAAACCATGTTGCAATGCAAGGGGTGCAAATGAGTTTATTGTTTTGCACATAAGGAAAAAACTGGCTGTTTTTTCATGGAGCACACAAATACTTGATATAATACTTAATTTCATGTAGCATGCTTAATACAATACTTGATAGCTTATTTGTACACTGAAATTTAAAGTTGATCTAGGAGATACCTTACCCCTACTAGAAATCTGCCATCACATTTTAAATTTACCTCCCCCTCCAATGCAACATGGTTTTGCCTTACTTGCTTACTTTTGCTTAACTTTCCCTAATGAATCAGGCCCATTGTCTTTAAACATCATTTTATATATAATATTTTCTTAAAAATATATATAATTATGATCCACTAATTCCCACACGTTACTCTCCATACACTTCCATTTGTCACTTATTCCAGTCATACATAAAGATTTATCGTTCCAGCCACACTACCCCCCAAAACACAAGCAAGCATCTAATCGGTGTGTTTACCCCTAAACCTATGCTGTATAGTCCTCATTTTCCCTTATACATACAGTCCAGGAGTCAGATTGCATCATGGTTATTTATTTAAAATACTTTAATTTACAAATAATTTATGTACATTGTGTTTATAGCTCAGGTATTTACACGAACAGTTGAGAAAGTACAGTAGTGCATAGGAAGCACCATCCTGTCTATATCCCTGTGGTCCTTCTGCATGTGTATATATGTGTATATATATATATATATATATATATATATATATATATATATATATATATATATATATATATATATATATATATATATATATATATATATATGTGTGGGTAGAAATATGATAGGGCTTAGGCACCAAACTCTCAGCACTGGGATCCAGAGATTATTGCAGAGTGAGAGTTAACACACAGTTGATGCCCAAACCCACTGAGGTAAACATTGTGAAAGTAGAGTGTGTGTAATAAACATACACACAGTGCACACGTCTCTGCAAACTTTAGCTTTTTTTTTAAGCCAAGTGGGAATATTTTGGGAAAATGAAGATGAGAGTTTCTAAACTTTTTTTTTTTTTTTTCATTCTTCCAAACTTGTTCTTCCTGCAAACAACAGATTCCGAACTACTCTGTCTCATGGGCTTCAAGGAGGGCTGTAAAGAATGTCATATACATGGCAGAGCTGATATAATAATATAATATTTGTATATAATACACAAGTGGCACCCCTTGTAAATGATTAATGATACTAGAAGACGCCCCGGATTTCTGTGATGTGTATAAAAGACCTTTGCCTGTAAACTTTCACCTTAATATGATGGCGGATTTCCATTTTGATTTACAGTAGGGGTATCCTATATGTGAAATTTGCTTCTCAGTTGCGCTTACTACTATGACTGTTGTTGCCTTGCAGGAGTGGAAGTCTAAACACAATGATGGGGAAGTTTTTGGACTTTTACATTGTGCAGTTATGGATTCTGTAGTTACCACAGTAAGTTGACGATATTTTAAGCAAAGTAGATGCAACTAGGATTAAAAAGGAGTGGAAAATGCAGAGTAAACCAAACTTGTTGGGTAATATTTCTGTTACCTCCTTTAGTTCTACAGTGGCTTCACGCACAACTAAAACAGAGTCCATGTTAATAAAGTTGTTGCCTCTCCGCCCTGATGTTGGTTGCCATGGTAACATTTGTTATTGGACCTCTATCCGGGGCCTGGCTGTGCTGTAGAAGGTGCAGTAAGAGCAGCGTCCTTGGGAGACTACAGAAGGTCATATGCCCCAGCAGTTGTCGGAGGGGGCGCAGTCCTTGCAGTGGAGCTGTAGTAGTAGGGAGAACCTGGGAAATAAATTATGAGGGAGGGAGATACTTGTTAACTAGTATGCCGTTAATAAGTCATCTTATAACATTGCAAGCTAAGATCATCATCATGGAAACTCCAGCACACGTCAACTCTTTCTTATACAGGGTGGGAGAGGAGTTAGTGACAAATCTATCCTTGTGCCAGCATCTTCCCTTATAGCAGACTGCAACCTGCGGCTGACCAGCAGCTGTAGAACTACAAGTCCCAGCATGTTGGGATCTATCAGACTGCAGAGACACTGACACAAAGCAAACTCTAGAATGGCTTTTCAATACACAGTCTCACAGATACATTTGTGGTACTTTGTGAGGGCAAATTAATTAACAAGAAAGGGGGCAGAGGGAATTTGAAATACAAATGGAGCCTCAGTTATCTCAAATGAGCTCATCCTCTGCTAAACTGCCTTTACCTGATTAACATATAGAAATACAGAACAGCAGATGGTTTCAGAAAGAACTATCACAAATAATAAATATCATTTTGGGATAACTTTAGCTCCACCTGTAGTGCAAGAGAGTCCACATGTACAGTTAGTCTGCATCAACTATTTGTTTGTCAACTGATGAGTAACATCAGCCACGTACTTGTGTGAACAGACCACACTAGATGCAGGGCATCAGCCACGTACTTGTGTGAACAGACCACACTAGATGCAGGGCATCGGCCACGTACTTGTGTGAACAGACCACACTAGGTGCAGGGCATGGGCCACGTACTTGTGTGTACAGACCACACTAGATGCAGGGCATCAGCCACGTACTTGTGTGAACAGACCACACTAGATGCAGGGCATCAGCCACATACTTGTGTGAACAGACCACACTAGATGCAGGGCATCAACCACGTACTTGTGTGAACAGACCACACTAGATGCAGGGCATCGGCCACGTACTTGTGTGAACAGACCACACTAGATGCAGGGCATCGGGCACGTACTTGTGTGAACAGACCACACTAGATGCAGGGCATCAACCACGTACTTGTGTGAACAGACCACACTAGATGCAGGGCATCGGCCACGTACTTGTGTGTACAGACCACACTAGATGCAGGGCATCGGCCACGTACTTGTGTGTACAGACCACACTAGATGCAGGGCATCAGCCACATACTTGTGTGAACAGACCACACTAGATGCAGGGCATCGGCCACGTACTTGTGTGAACAGACCACACTAGATGCAGGGCATCAGCCACGTACTTGTGTGAACAGACCACACTAGATCCAGGGCATCGGCCATGTACTTGTGTGTACAGACCACACTAGATGCAGGGCATGGGCCACGTACTTGTGTGAACAGACCACACTAGATGCAGGGCATCGGCCATGTACTTGTGTGTACAGACCACACTAGATGCAGGGCATGGGCCACATACTTGTGTGAACAGACCACACTAGATGCAGGGCATGGGCCACATACTTGTGTGAACAGACCACACTAGATGCAGGGCATCGGCCATGTACTTGTGTGAACAGACCACACTAGATGCAGGGCATCGGCCACGTACTTGTGTGTACAGACCACACTAGATGCAGGGCATCGGGCACGTACTTGTGTGTACAGACCACACTAGATGCAGGGCATCGGCCATGTACTTGTGTGAACAGACCACACTAGATGCAGGGCATCGGCCATGTACTTGTGTGAACAGACCACACTAGATGCAGGGCATCAGCCACGTACTTGTGTGAACAGACCACACTAGATGCAGGGCATCGGCCACGTACTTGTGTGAACAGACCACACTAGATGCAGGGCATCGGCCACGTACTTGTGTGAACAGACCACACTAGATGCAGGGCATCGGCCACGTACTTGTGTGAACAGACCACACTAGATGCAGGGCATCGGCCACGTACTTGTGTGAACAGACCACACTAGATGCAGGGCATCGGCCACGTACTTGTGTGAACAGACCACACTAGATGCAGGGCATCGGCCACGTACTTGTGTGAACAGACCACACTAGATGCAGGGCATCGGCCACGTACTTGTGTGAACAGACCACACTAGATGCAGGGCATCAACCACGTACTTGTGTGAACAGACCACACTAGATGCAGTGTTCAGTGGACATTTTTAAATATGTAAGAACGCAAAATCTGAAGTTTTTTTATTGTATTATAAATTCTTCTACTGTTAGGGTTCATATTGAACAAAAATGGAGAACAAATGATATATTGGTTGTATCGATTCATAAAAAGGCAATCGGAGGAGTCAATTTCTTTTTGTGAATGAATGCACTGCAAAACCTATTTTCCATGTACTTACTTAGAAGGCTGGAGCCGGGGAACCGCCAACTGTCTCCGTATGCTGCGTAGGCCCCGTGGCTATATGCATTAGCAGTGTAATCACTTCCTGCTGAGAAAACAAGAACTGTCAGGTCAGATGGAACAGCAGGGGGAACATCTCACCTTACCAGAGCTGCGAAGCTACACGGCTAATATCTTACTCATAGCTCCTTTCCCATCTGCACACCGCGGATCCAGCCTTGCTAGAGCAGACCACCGCTGCCAGAGTGCTGGGAATTATTATCTTACATAGAATAAACTGTGCCCGTACATCTACACTGATTGAGCACCTTATATCTAGGTTATTTACAGACAGGACAGAACTAGGTTTGAAATATCTACGCTAGCTAAATCAGATTTATACCGTCTCTGGTATGTATCTTTGCCATATAACCCTACCATCGTTTAATTAAATTACTGCATCAACCTATATCCTACCAGTGCCACATCTTAATTTATGGAACAGTTTAAGAGAGTGTTCCAGGGATGCTGAGCGGATGATTAGCTGAAATGTTACACCGGCCAAGATAATAATACATTGTCGGCAATGGTTTCCACACCGACAAGTCAAACACAGTTTCCTTTTTTTGCCTGTTGGTCACTTGCGTTGTGTTTGGACCACAATGGGGGAAATGTCTCCTCATATATCTTATTGATTTAATAATAATTTAAATTAAGAATATTAGCAATTGTAATCAATCTATGCTTAGTGTCAACCCCAATTTGAGATAAGATGCACAACATATATATATATATATATATATATATATATATATATATTATATTATATGTGTAAATCATGTATATATTTCAGAGATTATCCTTTCTGAATATTTGTGAAGAGAATATGTTCGTGTTTCACTTAAAATACATTTTTATAATCCTTTCACTAATTTCATTATTGTATTATAACAGACCCTAACTAAATGTCTCCTTTAAAAAAAAAAGCATAAGTTTGTATAGTACATTATGTGGACTGAAATTCTATCTAAAACATCAATCATTTCTGACATTATCCAGGATAGGCAAAATTAATAAATGAGTGGCAGTTCTGACATCAGCCCCAGCATACGTAAGAGGCCACAGGATATATTATTGGAGAATAAGTAGATAATTTGTCCTCTTTGCGCTTGTATGGACATGCAGATTACCGGGTGTTGGCACCAAATCCATCTCTTGCACACACAGTTAAAATATAACTGCTCTTTTTTTATTTATCTTGACCAATCTCATTTCACGGTCCAGGAGAGGAAGGAGGGTTTGTGCGTGCGGGTGTGTGGCTGGGGAGGGGGAATAAGTACTTTATATTTTTAACGCTGCATTAAGCGCGTCTCCGTGGTAACACAGTAACACGCTGGCTCAGCAGGTTCTGGAGCTGTGAGCTGAGTGGGTGGGGGAACCGATGTTCTGCATTTCTTTTTCATTTAAATGTACCTGCAAAGGTCACCTGGGGTCAGCAACACCAAAAACATATCTCAATTTATCATTTGTAGACTCTCGTGCTCTGCTTGACACCCATGTTTTACCCAAATGTCCCCCTGGGAACAGTCTTCCAGCATCTGTGTTAATCCAGTAAAGGAATTCTAAGTGACTGAGGTACATAATTAACTATAAACAGGCCAAGGAAACGACAATTTGCTAATTCCAGCCGCCCCATTGCTAGATTTCTGTATTCCAAATAAACAACTTCCATGACATATGTTTGTTATATGACATAATGGTTTGAGACCATCATCATCATTTATATATGAGGCTGTGTTCTCTTTATCTGGTCAGAGTGTTTGACACCTTTCCTCTTTAAGTGAATCTTAGATTGTTTTTGGGGTACAAATTGGTCTTTCACTTACTAACATATTGACCATATGGACAATATTTAAGAGGTAGCGGAAAGAGGGACTGTGTATCTCCTGCACAGCGTTCTATATATGGGCAATCTATGCAGACAGTGACTGCCCAATTTCCTGTGTGGGTGACGCTCACAGCAGCACACTGCTAAGTTTTTAACTGGGTGTAAATGTACACCCTGGTGCTGTATGGCATAGGGCAGCAGGGCACACTTTTATGTACCATGGTGCGAGTGGTCTTTAATACTCCCCTACACAAATGAAGTGATCCCATTGAGACCATAACCCGTCACTTCCTACTGAATCTCCAGTGTTACCTACGGAATGTTTGATATATTCAGAAAGCCGCAGTTGTCTGCTTGGAGATTCATAACATTCTAAACCACCTGTGTGCACTGCACTGCCTCAGTCACTAATTAACACTGCTGGTTACAAAATCGTTGCTCCAAAGCAAGCATCTATAGTGGCATGTAAGTCAGAAACATAGGAAAATGATACAGAGCACCCTTAACTCTCTAAGACCCATAACGTACCAGCTACCATTCCAGCAATAGCAGATGAGGCATAGTTTCCTTGCCCACTGGGTATATGGGGTGGATAGCCTGGCAGCGTGGATCCTACAACATCACGCCCTGTGAAAGAATTGAGAGACAATATTGTTATTACCTATTCCAACCATCACTAAACCAGTATATAATAAGCAATGAACTAGCATGTGTATAGTTAATGGGGGCAGACTGTATGGAACAACAGGAGGAATCATGGGTAAAACGTATATGGAGTAATATAAATATTGGTGAAGCTTTCCATTTTCACAATGGCCAACTGCCTGCCAGTCAATGTTTGCTGTAAACTGTGGGTTATGGAAATGCAAGGGATAAAGGCCTTATCTAATAAGAGCTCCATGATGTAGGGCGGCATTGAGAATCTGCTGTTCAGTGGTACCCTGCAGCAAGGAGTACTCAGAACAGTAAACATGTTGCTTGTATAAGGTGACCCTAATATCTAGTTGTGCTTTCCTTCACCGTCCGCTGCACATTCCATTATGGAAGTAATTCCAATGAGTCATGTGACTTAAGTGGGCGGGGCTTTACCTGACAGTGCCCCCGTTACCTGCACTACAGTAATTCTGTACGCTGGACCCAATATTCATGAAGATGGAGCCTATCAATCCATTAGGAACTTGTGAAGTGCATCAGTGATGTTACTAATTTCTAGTGAATTGATACACTACTTTCTCATGAATATTGGCTAAAACCCCCAAACTACAATGTGTGTATGAAAAACGTATTTAGTACACTTTTACAATAGGATGACTTAAAACGAGCATAAATGTTGCACTTTGCCCTTGGGTAAACATGAATAAACACGATCCATGTCATATTTAGTATAAGGATTAAGGTTTTTTTAAATGTTGATTCAGTTTTAAGACAACATTTATTAAATCTTCTCTCCTTGTAACCAGGCAAGACTCGCATTAAGAATATACATGTATTGTAAACACAGCGGTCTCTCCCCAACACTTTTTGAACGCTTCTCTCTAACACACAAACTACAGTTGTATGACACCCGTTACCCCGTACCTGCAACAGCCTGGCTGGTGAACTGTCCATAGACAGAGGCAGCATGAGAAAATGCACTGAAGGTTGGAGCTGCTGAACAGATTGGCTGCAGGTCCAGAAAGGTGGGACTACATAATGATGGAGGGGTGGAGCTAGCGCTGGAGCTGTCAGATACCTCTTGTTTAACGGAGTATGATGAGAGCTCTGCAATGAAGGAGGGATGAGATGGAGATGGACATTCAAAAATAAAAGGAAAAAAATATATAACAATGAGATATGTGATGAGGGAATAATGTGGTGTGGGAGAGTTCTCACCTTGGTAACACCATGTGTCAAGGATACATTAAAATGGAAATCGTGCAAAATTGTAAACACTTGTCAAAACCTCCCTGCAAGAGGCATATAGCCTAACATGTGAAAGTGATAACGTGTGTCTTTTACACTGATTTACAATTATTCCACAGCATGGACTAGTGAGCAATAGCTGCGGCAATGATCTTTCATAAGGCTGGCAGTTCTGTGTAATATCTACTCAAAGAAAACGCTGTCATAATGGAAACGCTGAGCATGGCATTTTATTTATTGACCCACGAGGGGGAAATGGGACAGACTTTCACAGAGATATGGCAACAACATTTATTGAGCAACTTCTGAATGATTTTCGTATTTACAAAGATCTGTCCAACAGTGACATTCTCCTTCCTCTACAAAATAACAAAATGATGTTTGGGGTTTAGGTTAATTGTTAAGGAAAGTCTGTGTTTGTACAATTCCCCTCTTGAATGTACAATAGGAACAGTGGCTTAGTGGTTAGCACTTCTACCTTACAGCACTGGTGTCATGAGATCAATTCCCGACCATGGCCTTATCTGTGTGGAGTTTGTATGTTCTCTCCGTGTTTGTGTGGGTTTCCTCTGGGTGCTCCAGTTTTCTCCCACACTCCAAAAAAACATACTAGTAGGCTAATTGGCTGCTAACAAATTGACCCTGGTCTGTGTCTGTGTGTGTATGTTAGGGAATTTAGACTGTAAGCTCCAATTGGGCAGGGACTGATGTGAGTGAGTTCTCTGTACAGCGCTGCGGAATTAGTGGCGCTATATAAATGGTAATAATAATAACTAATGTAGATGGTATGTTCTGTGTAACTTTGAGTAAAGACTGGAGCTTCTGAATTACACTTTATATTTCAAATTGATGTCATCCATGGTGCAGTTGATGTAAGATAATAGCCCAGTTGTCTCTTTGAAATATGGTTTTACATAGATATAGCTAATCGATCGTATAATCCAGATACATATGAAATACACGTTCTGCATGCGTGCAGTTTTTACTGCTCAGGATGCATAAAATGAAATTCATCACAGCCGAGAAGAATGTATATGTTCTCCCTCAATTTTGCAAGGGTAATCTCATATGGACTGGAAATGTACCGTATAGTTTCTTATCATTTAAATATCATCAATATCTGAATTATTTTGCCAACATGTTTTGTCAATGATAAAAAGTCATTTTATATAGGTTAAATAAATAGATTAGCTAAAATTTTCCTGTAAACATTAGATACTTAGAAAGCCATAGTCCTTACATTCCCCCAGTTGTCACAAATATATATACTAGATTCAGGCCCAAATTAAATTTTCTTGCCTGTCGCCCATAGAGTGCTTTTGCCTCCTCACCCCACCTTTCCTCCCTACAACCAAACCAATCTCTACTACTGAAACAAATATAATAAAGGAGTGTATTCTATCAGTAATTTACCAGTTTTATATTCTGACCGTAACACATAAATACAAAATGTGGTAAAATGGGGTAGGTGGGCAGCACAGTGGCCTAGTGGTTAGCACTTCTGTCTCACAGCGCTGGGGTCATGAGTTCAATTCCCAACCATGGCCTTATCTGTGTGGAGTTTGTATGTTCTCCCTGTGTTTGCGTGGGTTTCCTCCGGGTGCTCCGGTTTCCTCCCACAATCCAAATACATACTAGTAGGTTAATTGGCTGCTATCAAAATTGACCCTAGTCTCTCTTTCTATTGTCTGTTTATGTTTGTTAGGGAATTTATACTGTAAGCTCCAATGAGGCAGGGACTGATGTGGGTGAGTTCTCTGTACAGCGCTGCGGAATTAGTGGCGCTATATAAATAAATGATGATGATGATGATACTGTCTTCTAAGTTGTATTAAGATTGACAATTCAATGCTTTGGTTCACAGTCCCAGATGCACACGAACCCCACTTCTCGGTCAGTCCACCTACCTGACAGAGCAGAGTATCCCTGATGTGTGGAGAGGTTTCTTCCAAGTGTGGCATTGGAGGAGCTCAGCGCTGATTTCCCATCATCCATTGCATTGTTAAGCAGTGGCAGGGGGTACAGAGCCTGAAACATGGAGACAGATTGTGATCCTTAAAAACCTGTTTACTAATAAATGTAATAAAATGTACTGACAACTACCTTCTATTACTGACATTATGTATGTACAGTGGACATGTTTTAAAAATAAACTAATATTAAAAAATGGATGTTATGTGCATACTATGTGTAGTACGGCCAGTGAGACTTATTGTCAGTAAATGTACTGAAGACTGGCAGCCACGATACTGATCCACGGATAAGAGGAAATGCGCAGTCATTGGACAGACGCACGCTCGGCAATGACACTCACTTGTTCAGCTTTGCTGTGGCTGGAGGAGTAGGAGTCAGGAAAGTGTTGTCTCTGAAAGGGGCACTCCAGCCCGTCCAGGGGGTGCTGAATGTAAGCCTGTGTCCGCATCTGTTTCCGGCTCAGTCCTCCATTGCCCTGAGAGTCAATGCTGAGTCTGCAGCTGTCCTGATCACCTGCAACCAATACACCTAGGCGTTATCTCCGCTCTGTCCGAGAGTCATTTACTATCTACTTGTTACATAAAAGTAGCATCTACCTGCCCTGTCTAATCACTATAATATAACAACGACATCTGTCTTTTTTATCAGATCACTATTATACAACAATAATATCTACACTTGTTACTGGATCACTATTGTATAACAGCAGGGCCGGATTAAGGGAATGGAGGCCACTGGGCTAAGGGGGCCTCCATTCCCCCGTGAGGGCCCCCCCCCGTGATCCAACCCGCCCACCCCCCCGGAACTTACCTCCTTCTCCGGCGCGCTGTACGCTCTTTACTGAGGAGATCTCGTGAGAGTGAGACTCACGAGATCTCCTCAGTAAGGAGACTACAGCGCGCCGGAGAAGGACGCAGTGAAAGTGCTCAGCAGCACTGATCGCGCCGGGGGCGCCCCCGCCCCCGACCGATCAATACTGCTGCTGAGCACTTTCAAGGGCCCCCTGGATGCCATAGGCCCCTGGGCTGTAGCCCAGTTAGCCCTATGGTTAATCCGGCCCTGTATAACAGTAACATCTACCTTCATTGTTAGATACTATTCTACACCAATAACATCTACCTGCCTTGTCTGATCACTATTCTACACCAATAACAACTACCTGCCTTGTCAGATACTATAATATAGCAATATGAATAGTAATATCTTGTGAATTACCCTCAATGACATCTACCTGCCTTATCTGATCACTATTCTACACCATTGACATCTACCTGCCTTGTCTGATCACTATTATACACCAATGATGTCTTTCTGCCTTGTCTGATCACTATTCTACACCAATGGCATCTACCTGCTTTGTCTGATCACTATTCTACACCAATGACATCTATCTGCCTTATCTGATCACTATTCTACACCAATAACATCTACCTGCCTTATCCGATCACTATTATACACAAATCACATCTACCTGCCTTGTCTGATCACTATTCTACACCAATAATTTCTACCTGCCTTGTCTGATCACTATTCTACACCAATAACAACTACCTCCCTTGTCAGATACTAAAATATAGCAATATGAATAACAATATCTTGTGAATTACCCTCAATGACATCTACCTGCCTTATCTGATCACTATTTTACACCAATGGCATCTACCTGCTTTGTCTGATCACTAATCTACACCAATGATGTCATCCTGCCTTGTCTGATCACTATTCTACATTAATGACATCTACCTGTCTTATCCGATCAATATTCTACACCAACGATATCTACCTGTCTTGTCTGATCACAATTCTACACCAATGACATCTACCTGCCTTATCCGATCGCTATTCTACACCAATAACATCTACCTACCTTGTCTGATCACTAATCTACACCAATAACATCTACCTGCCTTGTCTGATCACAATTCTACACCAATGACATCTACCTGCCTTGTCTGATCACTATTCTTGACCAGTAAAATCTACCTGCCTTATCCAATCACTACTCTACACCAATAACATCTACCTGCCTTATCCGATCACTAATCCAGACCAATAACATCTACCTGCCTTATCCAATCACTATTCTACACCAATGCCATCTACCTGCCATGTCTGATCACTATTCTATATTAATGACATCTACCTGCCTTGTCTGATCACTATTCTACATTAATGACATCTACCTGCCTTATCTGATCACTATTCTACACCAATGACATCTACCTGCCTTGAATGATCACTATTCTACACCAATGACATCTACCTGCCTTGAATGATCACTATTCTACACCAACGATATCTACCTGTCTTGTCTGATCACAATTCCACACCAATGACATCTACCTGCCTTGTCTGATCACAATTCTACACCAATAACATCTACCTGCCTTGTCTGATCACTATTCTACACCAATGATATCTACCTGCCTTATCCAATCACTATTCTACACCAATAACATCTACCTACCTTGTCTGATCACAATTCTACACCAATGACATCTACCTGCCTTGTCTGATCACTATTCTACACCAATAACATCTACCTGCCTTATCCGATCACTACTCTACACCAATAACATCTACCTGCCTTGTCTGATCACTAATCCACACCAATAGCATCTACCTGCCTTATCCGATCACTATTCTACACCAATAACATCTACCTGCCTTATCCGATCACTATTCTACACCAATGATATCTACCTGCCTTATCCGATCACTATTCTACACCAATAATATCTACCTGCCTTATCCAATCACTATTCTACACCAATGATATCTACCTGCCTTATCCAATCACTATTATACACCAATAACATCTACCTGCCTTATCCGATCACTATTCTACACAAATGACATCTACCTGCCTTGAATGATCACTATTCTACACCAACAATATCTACCTGTCTTGTCTGATCACAATTCTACACCAATGACATCTACCTGCCTTGTCTGATCACAATTCTACACCAATGACATCTACCTGCCTTATCCAATCACTATTATACACCAATAACATCTACCTGCCTTATCCGATCACTACTCCACACCAATAACATCTACCTGCCTTATCCGATCACTATTCTACACCAATAATATCTACCTGCCTTATCCGATCACTATTCTACACCAATGATATCTAACTGCCTTATCCAATCACTATTATACACCAATAACATCTACCTGCCTTATCCAATCACTACTCTACACCAATAACATCTACCTGCCATGTCTGATCACTATTCTACATTAATGACATCTACCTGCCTTGTCTGATCACTATTCTACATTAATGACATCTACCTGCCTTATCTGATCACTATTCTACACCAATGACATCTACCTGCCTTGAATGATCACTATTCTACACCAATGACATCCACCTGCCTTGAATGATCACTATTCTACACCAACGATATCTACCTGTCTTGTCTGATCACAATTCCACACCAATGACATCTACCTGCCTTGTCTGATCACTATTCTACACCAATAACATCTACCTGCCTTGTCTGATCACTATTCTACACCAATGATATCTACCTGCCTTATCCAATCACTATTCTACACCAATAACATCTACCTACCTTGTCTGATCACAATTCTACACCAATGACATCTACCTGCCTTGTCTGATCACTATTCTACACCAATAACATCTACCTGCCTTATCCGATCACTACTCTACACCAATAACATCTACCTGCCTTGTCTGATCACTAATCCACACCAATAGCATCTACCTGCCTTATCCGATCACTATTCTACACCAATAACATCTACCTGCCTTATCCGATCACTATTCTACACCAATGATATCTACCTGCCTTATCCGATCACTATTCTACACCAATAATATCTACCTGCCTTATCCAATCACTATTATACACCAATAACATCTACCTGCCTTATCCGATCACTATTCTACACAAATGACATCTACCTGCCTTGAATGATCACTATTCTACACCAACAATATCTACCTGTCTTGTCTGATCACAATTCTACACCAATGACATCTACCTGCCTTGTCTGATCACAATTCTACACCAATGACATCTACCTGCCTTATCCAATCACTATTATACACCAATAACATCTACCTGCCTTATCCGATCACTACTCCACACCAATAACATCTACCTGCCTTATCCGATCACTATTCTACACCAATAATATCTACCTGCCTTATCCGATCACTATTCTACACCAATGATATCTAACTGCCTTATCCAATCACTATTATACACCAATAACATCTACCTGCCTTATCCGATCACTATTCTACACCAATAACATCTACCTGCCTTATGCGATCACTATTCTACACCAATAACATCTACCTGCCTTATCCAATCACTATTCTACACCAATAATATCTACCTGCCTTGTCTGATCACTATTCTACACCAATAACATCTACCTGCCTTGTCTGATCACTATTCTACACCAATAACATCTACCTGCCTTATCCAATCACTATTATACACCAATAACATCTACCTGCCTTATGCGATCACTATTCTACACCAATAACATCTACCTGCCTTG
Source organism: Mixophyes fleayi (assembly GCF_038048845.1). Classification (NCBI taxonomy): domain Eukaryota; kingdom Metazoa; phylum Chordata; class Amphibia; order Anura; family Limnodynastidae; genus Mixophyes; species Mixophyes fleayi. Next base: position 63,767,269 of record NC_134405.1, read on the forward strand.
TCTGATCACTATTCTACACCAATAACATCTACCTGCCTTATCCAATCACTATTATACACCAATAACATCTACCTGCCTTATCCAATCACTATTCTACACCAATAACATCTACCTGCCTTGTCTGATCACTATTCTACACCAATAACATCTACCTGCCTTGTCTGATCACTATTCTACACCAATAACATCTACCTGCCTTATCCGATCACTATTCTACACCAATAATATCTACCTGCCTTATCCGATCACTATTCTACACCAATGATATCTAACTGCCTTATCCAATCACTATTATACACCAATAACATCTACCTGCCTTATCCGATCACTATTCTACACCAATAACATCTACCTGCCTTATGCGATCACTATTCTACACCAATAACATCTACCTGCCTTATCCAATCACTATTCTACACCAATAATATCTACCTGCCTTGTCTGATCACTATTCTACACCAATAACATCTACCTGCCTTGTCTGATCACTATTCTACACCAATAACATCTACCTGCCTTATCCAATCACTATTATACACCAATAACATCTACCTGCCTTATGCGATCACTATTCTACACCAATAACATCTACCTGCCTTGTCTGATCACTATTCTACACCAATAACATCTACCTGCCTTATCCAATCACTATTATACACCAATAACATCTACCTGCCTTATCCAATCACTATTCTACACCAATAACATCTACCTGCCTTGTCTGATCACTATTCTACACCAATAACATCTACCTGCCTTGTCTGATCACTATTCTACACCAATAACATCTACCTGCCTTGTCTGATCACTATTGTATAACAATAACATCTACCTGCCTTATTGTACCAGTTTTGAATAACAATAAAATCTCAGGTAAGAATTATCACAAAAATGCATATAACTATGTACTTTCTTCAGTTCTGGAAAATATATATTTTCCCTGTATAAGGGGACACACTACATCAATATGAACTGTGCATCTCCTCTCATTCATTGCATCCACACCAATACACCAATATGCAATCCTGTACTGTACACTGTACACGGCAGGGATTGTACTCACTGTCATCCAGCTTGCGTTTCCCTTCTGTACTGGGTTGAGCAATACCCAACAGGCCACTGATTGAGTAAGGTGACCCAAGGGAGTCAGAGTGTGGAGATTCAGGGGGTGTCACTGCTGAACTTGGAACTGTAAAAAACAGCAAATCATCTTAATAAAAAGCAAACACTTCGGGTTCACCAGTTTAATCTACTACTAAGTCCACACTTACATAAAACAAAGGAGAAATCTCTAAAGTTTGTCATTGTGCACGACAATTTCTTATACAGGTAATGGGATATTTTATCTGGAAACCTATTACCTGACCACTGAACATGAAAATAGTACTATTCTATTACACACTATACAGACATAGGACACTACACCCCCAACATGACCTGACCACTGTACATGATCATAGTACAATTCTATTACACACTATACAGACATAGGACACTACACCTCCAACATGACCTGACCACTGTACATGATCATAATACAATTCTATTACACACTATACAGACATAGGACACTACACCTCCCAACATGGCCTGACCATTGTACATGATCATAATACATTTCCATGACTCTCTATAGCATCACTTGACCAAGCTAATATGATACAAATAGCTAAAGTTTGTTTCTTTGCAGTGTTCAAGACTCTATGGGGGAAATTCAATTGACCGGGTTGTTTGTGAAACTATGCGCACTATTACCGTTATTATGGTTATAGCGCGCACCATTACCGTTATTATGGTTATAGCGCGCACCATTACCGTTTTTATGGTTATAGCGCGCACCATTACCGTTATTATGGTTATAGCGCGCACCATTGCCGTTATTATGGTTATAGCGCGCACCATTGCCGTTATTATGGTTATAGCGCGCACCATTACCGTTATTATGGTTATAGCGCGCACCATTACCGTTATTATGGTTATAGCGCGCACTATTACCGTTATTATGGTTATAGCGCGCACCATTACCGTTATTATGGTTATAGCGCACACCATTACCGGTATTATGGTTATAGCGAGCACCATTACCGTTATTATGGTTATAGCGCGCACCATTACCGTTATTATGGTTATAGCGCGCACCATTACCGTTATTATGGTTATAGCGCGCACTATTACCGTTATTATGGTTATAGCGCGCACTATTACCGTTATTATGGTTATAGCGCGCACCATTACCGTTATTATGGTTATAGCGCGCACCATTACCGTTATTATGGTTATAGCGCGCACCATTACCGGTATTATGGTTATAGCGAGCACCATTACCGTTATTATGGTTATAGCGCGCACCATTACCGTTATTATGGTTATAGCGCGCACCATTACCGTTATTATGGTTATAGCGCGCACTATTACCGTTATTATGGTTATAGCACGCACTATTACCGTTATTATGGTTATAGCGCGCACTATTACCGTTATTATGGTTATAGTGCGCACTATTACCGTCAGGTCGGTAATTTCAGAGCCGATTTTTGCTCGCCGCTCTGTGAGCCGTGAGCACAAATCCACATTAAAATTACCGACCTAAAGGTAATAGTGCGCACTATAACCATAATAACGGTAATAGTGCGCGCTATAACCATAATAACGGTAATAGTGCGCGCTATAACCATAATAACGGTAATGGTGCGCGCTATAACCATAATAACGGTAATGGTGCGCGCTATAACCATAATAACGGTAATGGTGCGCGCTATAACCATAATAACGGTAATGGTGCGCGCTATAACCATAATAACGGTAATGGTGCGCGCTATAACCATAATAACGGTAATAGTGCGCGCTATAACTGTACTAAAGGTAATAGTGCGCAGCGCGCGTTGTTTTCACAAACAAGGCGGTCAATTGAATTCCCCCTATGTATGGATGAATATTTTGTAACTATAATCTGTAACTCCAATCAGATGTTTATTCTCATTTTTTTCTCATCTGCTTTAGAAATGCATTTGAAGTCAAGTGGTTGCTATAGGTTAGAAGACATTGGTGCACATCCCATCACTTTAGTATACAAAGTCCCCCTGTGTGTGCTAGTTCTCACTTACTAAGAGTGTGTCCAGGACTCAGTGACTTCACACAGCTCTCCATGGGTAGGTTAAATAGCTGCTGGACTTTGGTGCGGATTATTCTGCCAAAGAGACAGAGAGGTGTGAGCTGACAGAAGTGATAGCAGAAAGTGTACACAACTGTACACAAGGGGACAGATGCAGAGTGCTTCGAAAAATGGGTGTAAATTACTCTTAAAAATAACATATTTCTGCCCATACGCAGAGCTGTAGACATCTCAAGAGACGTTCGCCTCCGCATTACAGCATATGCGTCTGGCTGATGTAAAGTCATCGATATCAACGCGTGTTTAGACTTGCCCCATGGTCAAAAAAAAATACACCTCCTAACAGGCATATATACGTGTTGTTGCAGGTCTGCATGAGCCGCATTCTCATAAACATGACTTTACTGTATTCAGCCAACGTTACAGCGCCGCTTCCCTCGCTCATCCCTCCCCTTCAGAAGTGTAAGGGTCAGATGCATGCTGGTCAGCACAGGCGACCTCTCACAAGATACACTATGCAAACTGGTGTACATCCCACTCTGCATCAGCCCCAGTATGTAAACGAACATGTGTAACACAGGCAGTGGTATGACAGCCATCTCCTTATCCACAAATAAAGTACTAAGAGCATTAGAAGCAGCCGTCTAAAAAGAAATCTGATGCACTTCTAATTCACAGACACTGAAAATAATTTTATTATTGCTAAATTCCATGTATTTTACCCATCTGTATAATACAACTCAGCATTTTTTCAACACATTATAGACTATATGACATTAATTTTCCTATATAACACGATTTTAGAGGGTAAATTTGAATTATTTTCTGATACTTTTTTGCAATTTCTACTGTAGCTTCTTAAGAAAAAAACATAAATTGATGTTAAATATTATGTTACGGTGCTTTTCTGTTATTTAAAGTGATGCTTGTTCTATTGTGAAAACATTTTAGTGAATGTGGCTAAAAGCATACATCAGACAAACGTCTTAAAGTGGCATATTGGCTAGTACATTGTTATAGTCTGCAAGTGACATTGGTGACACTTCTCAATTATCTAGAGACAGGTAACCTGCGGCTCTCCAGCTGTTGTGGAACTATAAATGACAGCATGCCTTGCCTGTCTCTTCATTTTATCAGCTAGTAGGTTGACGCCAGAGGTGGACAACCTGTGAGTCACTAGTCGTGGTGCATGCTGGTACTTGTAGTTCCTTTACAACTGGTTGAGCGAAGCTGGTCTGGTTTTAGCCGTGACATAAAGCTCTTTGTAAACAACAATATTACCGACGACACAGATATAAAATACAACTTACAGTACACTGCCACATATCATATTATTCTAAAACAACTAGACATCTTAGTCAATGATGTAATGACTTGTTCTACCTGTTAATGGAGCTGACACTCGGCACCGTGTCATTGTCACACACACCCTCCGCCAACAGCCGGTCCCTTATTTCCCAGGCAAACATGGTGGGGTTTTGTCTCTTATAATCTCCGATCTTCTCAACCACTTTGGGGGTGGCAACTTTGGGCTTAGAACCACCGATGACCCCTGGCCGGATACTGCCTGTTTCATAGTACCTACTCCAATACAAAAATTAGATATAATTACCCAAAACCAAAACCTGCATCTACCCCAACCCAGGCTAAGCACCGGAACTCCCATGTATAGGAAGGCAGGTCATACATGGAGTATACCATCATGAAAGAAGGTGCATTAACCAGTGTGGCTGAAACATGCCAATCACACATGGGACATGTCCCACAATCATGTAAAACTTCAATTGATATTAGAGCATTCATCATCATCATTTATTTATATAGCGCCAACATATTGTCACACAACAGTGTTGGTCAAGGGGTAGTTGTATAACAGGTGGTAATAAGGTAATGTAGTCAGGTTAGGAGGGTGGTTGAGGAATATTATAAGCTTGTCTGAAGAGGTGGGTTTTCAGAGCATTGTAAAATTTTGGTCCCCATGATTTAGTTTCACCAGTTATTCTCATAATACTCATAAGACCTGTCTGTGTCTATATTCAATGGATTTCAATGAATTATTAGAGAAGTAATAGCCCAGGTGGCAATCAAATTGGATTTTGCTCCTAGTATTAAATGTTTCCAGTCCCAGGTGATTGCTAGGTTGCCATTTGAGTAATATTGTACAGTATAAAGTTATACAGACTGTATTAGCTGAATAGACAATGTTACAAAGGAATAGCTACATCCTATAAAAATAGACATCAGCAATAAACCTTTAGGCATCACATCAACTTAACAAACCCCAGTGCCCAGGAATACAGATATTGTATATAGCAGAAAAGAATTGCAATATGATGCGGCCATCCAGGCAGTTTGCATGACTATAACGTTCTAGCTCATTGCTTCTAGCAGCCACTCTCCAGTAACAAGGCTACAGAATAACTGTGTGTGATGTATATGTGTAGGATTGATCACAAAGGAATAAGGCAGATTTGTTTTAGATTGCAGCCGGAATGTTCGGAGAATTGCTGGCGCCCCTGGTGTGTAGTGATGGAAGGCGCTGAGCTCCCCCGCGCCGCCTACAAGTACAGTTATTGATGCCTTCAATATATACTCATTACCAAATTAAACTGTCAGTAGAAACAGTCCTATTATCAGTAATATTTAACTATGTTTTTATCATTAGCTGGTCACTTAATGTGATGTGATCTTAATCTAACATTGGTAAATAAGAATGTCCATGTTTTTTGTCAACAAGATCATACACCACAAGTACACTATTTCAAACAATATTGTTTTATTTGAGATGTCTTATCACATACAGAAGTAACTATCCCAGAACCTGTAGTAGGACTACTCCTGTCTTCTCCAGACAGGACAATGCAGAGTATCAGACGTGGGGATGACTGATGCATGGCTGTTATCCATGCTGCTAAGTAACGTTATATCTCTCTACTTGTATTGTTGATGCCTATTATATGGATCATTTGTATTAAATGGATCATTTGTTTACTAGAAAAAAAATCATTTGTATTACAATAATACTGGCAGTTTCATACCCCCTGGCCTTATAGCTTGATCTAACCTTGGAATAGTTTGGTGACTTCTAATATCCTTGTAATTTACACTAGAGGTTAAACTGAACTTTGCAATCTGAAGGTTATTTGCGACTCTGCAATGGGCACTCTCAGTCATATGGACTCTATAAAAACCAGATTACATAGAATCCGAGTGATGGTGAAAATGAGTTTATCTGTTAGTTGGCAGAAGACAAGACACTCCATAGTAATTGGTTGACTGGATATGGGGACAGTGTCAGAGGTTGGATCAGGAATCAGTATGTGAATAGGGTCCACCTTGTTTTGAAGTAGTCGGCAAGGATAAGGAGGGAAGATGTAGCCAAGAGTTTAAAGCAAAGAAGAGGCAAAGTTAGATTCCATATATTAATAAGATAGTTTTCTGGTTCTGATATTTAGATATTAGCAGGTTAAAGTGAGGCAATGTAAGGCATACCGCTAGTAGTTTAGAATTTCATTATAGACACAGACATAACATGGTAGAACCAGTAAGATGGATTGTAAAGGACATATCATCCTATCTGAAGCAGATTCAAGTGGCTATGTATAGACATGTACGAGGTACCTTGCCTCTGCTAGACAGCTGGTTTTCTGGCTCCTTACCTGCCCAGGATCTTGCTCACACACCCGTGACTGACCCTCAGCTGCCGCGAGATGTCGCATGGACGCACACCTTGGTGCGCCAAGTCCACGATCCGCTGCCTCACTACCTCCGGCAGGGGGCGCCCATTCACAAAAGCCCCACCTAGCTGATTTAGCCCACCATGACCTGGATAGACACAAATTATGAGATCAATTATTCTCTATGTCTGAACAAATGAACATTGTGCTACACCAGAACCATAGTGACTCAGCTGACAATACATTAGTCTCGTGAAGTGTGTCTGGTATCTATATATACTACCCTGTGCTGGGGTGCTGACATGTTCTCAGTGATATACTTTAGGTGTGGCTTACGAAACGCACTTATTTGTCCTCTAAATTGTTTGTCTGTCCTTATGTACTCAATAATAGGTCCCATCCACCTGACCGACACTAAATAAGGATCCCCGATATATTGCATAGCTAAATCACTGAAGGCATATATATTAGGATTAGGAGTACCCCATATAAAAAAGGGTTTACATGATCACAAGGCAGAGATTGATGAATTGGTATTAATATTATATATTAAATATTGATGTTATTATCACTATTAGGTCACTACTGTATATTTCATAAATCATAATGGAATATAGTACTAGTATCCACTGTATATAAGCACAGTATTAGCATTTAACATGTATTATTATTTAGGCAATTATTATCTCCATAAATGCCCGTCTCTTGATAAAGCCGACCACACACGGGCTGAACATGCCTCTAAGCGTGATGGTCTGCAACAGAACCAATGTTCAGTATGGCCACATATATGTCAGCTTATACCAGCATGGCTGTGGCCTGCTGAAGATGACAGCACACATGAGTCGGTATCTGCAGTCATCTTCCGACCACGTATACAAATATGATACAGATCCGGATGTGTGTGACCAGCATAAGAAGTTGCACATGTCTCTGTGGGAAAGAATGAGGGCTGTGTTTGTTGTTCTGCTTTATTGCCAATCTGGGTGTAATGACAGCGTAAATGTAGCACATCCCTGTATGTTGCACATGGGATTACTGGAATGAATTACTGACCTATATGCAGTGAGCTGATGGGTCCTGAGCAGCCTCTCTCTGTGATGAGATCTGTGGACAAACAGAGTGTTTAGAATCAACAAAACTGAGCGGAATGTAGTTATCAAGAAATAACGACTGATGGGAGGAGATGGCACAAACCACTCACATGCCCTATTATAGCTTATTGTATGATGCCAACCCAATTATTACATAGCCAGACAAATAATGTATGCCCTGTCCCTCAGTCATCTCCCTAGATCCTACTGAAATAACAGGCTGCATTCTCATGGACACTCCTTCAACCCACAACATAGCTGTCTCTGCCGGGTGTAGGTGATAGGTACACTTATTTAAGCAATGGGCACAGGAGTTCTTATATTTTAGCTAGTTTTGTTATTTGAGATTTTGATGCCCAGGGACGAATCAGTCTGCACAAATTACACACTACAAGATGAAGAATATTTGTGCTGCTAGACATTTGGGTGTGGAGATAGCCTAGTCCCGTTATTGTTGTTATCATTGCATCTTCTATCAAATATTCAAAATAAATATTGTAATAAAAACAATTCACATAGTTCTCTATCACACTACAAGTTCCTTGATACTCAGAGATCCCAGTAACAATATTACACAAGCTTTCTTCCTTTTTCCTATTTTACATCTGTGCCAATGATTTCAAACTGCGATTAAGCACTGACCTAAGCACCCTAAGCTTGACTTTAAATAGCCATATAACATAAGAACAGTGGTTAGCATTGCTGACTTGTCGCGACTTCCCACCAAGTGCGCTGGTTTCCTCTCACAGTCCGAAAACATACTGGTAGGTTATGTGGATTCTGATTTAGATTGTAAGCTCCAATGGGGCAGGGACTGATATGCCTTGTACATCGCTACGTAATATGATTGGCGCTGTATAAATAAACGATAAGAATTAGGTGAAGTATTGGTTTTAGTTCTACATTGACTGAGCCACACTGACAGCTGTCAAACAGTAAACTGATCTTATATCCAGCTTCCAAATACAATTAATAACACACATTTGTCATAACTAGAATCACAGTTATATTCTATGTGACTGTGAGACAGATCATTTTGAGGGAAATATAGTTGTAATGTATTCTCATTTTTAAAATGATATAGCGTATATCAATGAGAAGTATCCTGTGAATGAAGGATATCTAACATGCCAGTAACTTATCCAACAAGAGGAGGCAGACAAGACCTACAGTTTGAAATCAGAAAACAGGACGTTGCTGTGAAACAAATCCAGCAGGATCAGCCCCTGTGTCCAGCATTAGATTATAAATGGCAAAGGTGGGACACTTGGAAGATTTACGTGTACTATTATAATATCATTTCTCAGTATGTAAAATAACACGTTTGATGATGAAACCCTGATAGACGCAGTTGTTTCAGGGTGAAATGATACATCCTTGTAATATACATTAAAAGTGTTGTTCTAAACAATACAGGAGTGATAACATTGCAGCTGATGACATCACTGCCATCCAATTATAAAACAAATAATATACAGCAGATAATCCCAGACTGCAACTAGAGGACAACTGTGAACCAGGTTGAATATGGCTCTAGCAAAATGTACCATTGCCAAGACAGATGCTGCATTAAATTTAAAACTTGTAATCTGCACCAATTGATTACTCACACGTGCTATTTTATTACTGATCTTTAGTAGGCAATTCACACAGTTCTACATCTAATCTTAGACCTGTCCCACTAATCTTGTACATTAAGAAGGAGCTGTAGTGTTTCTTGTCCCTGCTCTCTGGATGTCTGTATAGATTGCTTTACACAAAGTATTCAAGATATTTAAGCACCAGATGTTGCTCACATTTGACTGGTGTTTGCATAAAACAGACTGGTTCAAGCATTTCATTAGAATCTGGGTAGCAAATTTGTTATGTGAATTCAATTCAGGAATTACTCAATCTATGTGTAGTGTAAAGACAGGTTCTGTGTCACTAGTACCATAACTCCTCTGTATGGTGTAAGGACAGGTTCTGTGTGTCACTAGTACCATAACTCCTCTGTATGGTGTAAGGACAGGTTCTGTGTGTCACTAGTACCATAACTCCTCTGTAGGGTGTAAGGACAGCTTCTGTGTGTCACTAGTACCATAACTCCTCTGTATGGTGTAAGGACAGGTTCTGTGTGTCACTAGTACCATAACTCCTCTGTATGGTGTAAGGACAGGTTCTGTGTGTCACTAGTACCATAACTCCTCTATATGGTGTAAGGACAGGTTCTGTGTGTTACTGGTACCATAACTCCTCTGTATGGTGTAAGGACAGGTTCTGTGTGTAGCTGGTGACATATGTCCTCTGTATGGTATAAGGACAGGTTCTGTGTGTAGCTGGTGACATATCTCCTCTGTATGGTATAAGGGCAGGTTCTGTGTGTAGCTGGTGACATATGTCCTTTGTATGGTATAAGGACAGGTTCTGTGTGTAGCTGGTGACATATGTCCTCTGTATGGTATAAGGGCAGGTTCTGTGTGTAGCTGGTGACATATCTCCTCTGTATGGTATAAGGGCAGGTTCTGTGTGTACCTGGTGACATATCTCCTCTGTATGGTATAAGGGCAGGTTCTGTGTGTAGCTGGTGACATATGTCCTCTGTATGGTATAAGGGCAGGTTCTGTGTGTAGCTGGTGACATATCTCCTCTGTATGGTATAAGGGCAGGTTCTGTGTGTACCTGGTGACATATCTCCTCTGTATGGTATAAGGACAGGTTCTGTGTGTAGCTGGTGACATATGTTCTCTGTATGGTATAAGGGCAGGTTCTGTGTGTACCTGGTGACATATGTTCTCTGTATGGTATAAGGACAGGTTCTGTGTGTAGCTGGTGACATATGTCCTCTGTATGGTATAAGGACAGGTTCTGTGTGTAGCTGGTGACATATGTTCTCTGTATGGTATAAGAACAGGTTCTGTGTGTAGCTGGTGACATATCTCCTCTGTATGGTATAAGGGCAGGTTCTGTATGTACCTGGTGACATATCTCCTCTGTATGGTATAAGGGCAGGTTCTGTGTGTAGCTGGTGACATATCTCCTTTGTATGGTATAAGGGCAGGTTCTGTGTGTACCTTTTGACATATGTTCTCTGTATGGTATAAGGACAGGTTCTGTGTGTAGCTGGTGACATATCTCCTCTGTATGGTATAAGGGCAGGTTCTGTGTGTACCTGGTGACATATGTTCTCTGTATGGTATAAGGACAGGTTCTGTGTGTACCTGGTGACATATGTCCTCTGTATGGTATAAGGACAGGTTCTGTGTGTAGCTGGTGACATATGTCCTCTGTATGGTATAAGGACAGGTTCTGTGTGTAGCTGGTGACATATGTCCTCTGTATGGTATAAGGACAGGTTCTGTGTGTAGCTGGTGACATATGTTCTTTGTATGGTATAAGGACAGGTTCTGTGTGTAGCTGGTGACATATCTCCTCTGTATGGTATAAGGGCAGGTTCTGTGTGTAGCTGGTGACATATGTCCTCTGTATGGTATAAGGACAGGTTCTGTGTGTAGCTGGTGACATATCTCCTCTGTATGGTATAAGGGCAGGTTCTGTGTGTAGCTGATGACATATGTCCTTTGTATGGTATAAGGACAGGTTCTGTGTGTAGCTGGTGACATATCTCCTCTGGTGTGAGGACAGGTTATAGCATTTCCTCTAAATATTCCATTTGATCCACAGGTCATATAGGTGTATTAATCATATATTGATTGTGGAAAGTTTCATATCATGTTAGTAAAGTATCAAAAATAGAAGTCTTTGAAACATAAAAGGGTAAACACCATAGTGACAAACTAAAAAAATATAGGGGAAAAACGATAAGTGCAAGTTCTCAAATTCACACTGGTCTTTTGGAGATATTCCCAGGGACTGAAATTCTGTTTTCAAGTGAATTCCAATACCTGTCAATATTAACGTGGATGTCTACATACCATATCTATACAGCCAAACACTATGGGCCATGAAGATTAAAAATCCTGGTTATTTGCGACAATCATATCAGATAGAGTAAATCAGAAGCAATCATATTATATCTGTCCCTTGACTGTATCCACAATAATGTTCTGCTTATCTCAGGATTATTAAATCTCATTACGTAAAAATCTCTTCAAAACGCTCATCAGTCACCCCCTTGTTACCACTAAGCAGAAATCTAAGATGGGCACCAACATATTCAATCATTTCTTTTGGGGTGTTCAACATGACACTGTTAGGGATCATTCACATGATTTGAACATTTGCCTGATAAATAATGCAGATCTCTAAGCCACTCCGACTCTGCAGTAAAATATACCATTTGGCACGGCACGCACCATTTTGCCATGCTACAGAGATCAATGGACATCTATGCCATGCCATATGTAAAGAGTATTGTCCTTCTCATTTACTGTTGTAGAGTTTAATGATGTATCCATATATATATATATATATATATATATATATATATATATATATATATACAAAAACAGACATAGGTCCTCTGCACTCACCATGTACAGACTGGGGTGCAAGAGGGGGTTGTCCACATTGTATAGACAAGAAAACAGGGATATATATATATATATATATAGTCAGACACCGGAGATTAATTACATTATCCCACAACCCTCTATGACTTGGCAATGCATTAAATATATCAAATTATTACAGTGATTTACATCACAGACCAACTACTGGAGGAATGATGAGTGGTATGATTAGTGATCGGCACCATGTACGACTCTCAATTAATAAAAATAACATGACGAAAAACATCAATTAGAACATAAAGATTTAAAATAATCTCAAGCGAAGGATTCAGCGGTATGTTAAGTGCTATTAGACCTGGTTTGTCATTTCCATTGCACCTCACGGTCTGTGATTTCTATGTGTATTATTACAGTGGTTAATGCTGCTATTATCCTAGTTATTAAACTGACCTAGGGATAGTTCCTCCTAGTGTACTAGTGTGGGGCTTATTCCATTCTTATTAAAGATGTTGGACCAGAGAATATAAGGATCACCATTTAATGCCCACTCACAGATAATACATTTTAAGCAGCACTTTATATTATAAATAGACAATAATCTGCAATAGAGACAGATTTATTTAAGATTTTTGTAATGCCAAATGGCGATAAAAGTATATTTTACCAAGTTCCCCTTGTCTAAAAATTGCTAAATGGGCCCAGCTAGTCTTATACCAAGAGATCTTCTTGTAGCTTCGGTCTGACACTGATTTTAAATAACTCTTGATAGCAATACGGTAATTTATGTACTTTCATATAGCAAATACATTGTCTATTAGCTCCTTTATGCTGGTTAGGTGCAACTATGGCTAGATGAGCATACTGCGCTTCTATGAAAGCAGCTACAAACACCACCCCATTGTTGGGGTAAATATCAAGGCCTTTTGTACAATTAAAAGGTCCTCCAACAGCTGGAAAAATCAAAAACAAGCTTGCCCTATCTCCACCTAATATCTCATGAGATACCCTGTTCTGCCCAATCCGCCCATCACCCATCAACCACAGCAGCATAATTACCCTTCAAAAGATCCTTCACCTTCTTGGTGTACAACATTGTTTTGAAAATGTCCACAGAAATTGCATTGTCCACATATGTCTAGTTAATATGATATTATCTGAATAATGACAACATTTGCACATAATAACAGATAGCGGTTTATAACTTACTGCTTCTATAGATCCACTATTTGCTTCCTGAAAAGTAACCCTTAGTAAGCCTCTGAAACCAAAATCCTGAGGCAACCTGTGACAGAAGCTGCATGGCAGACTGGGGCTTGCAGTTCCCCACCAGAGGCATAGGTTGCATTATTCTGCCCTAAAACTGACATTGCAATTAAGGGTTAGATTAGACAGGTCAGGGAATCGCCCAAAAGAAAGATGGTGGATCGTGGTTTTCGTGCCATTAATATTTGCACATATTAAAGAGTAGCGTGACCTAGTAAAAGTAACCTAATAAAGTCAAGTAGGACGCTTTCCAGAATCAAATTAGTGGTGAACAACACCTTCCATGAGGCTCTTGAAGCCAACGGCATCATGGGAGTTGTAGTTTCTTAGCTGGCGTTCTTAATAGTCTGCATTTCTGATGTAGGACAATGGCCAGACAGAAATGTACAGGGCAATTACTCGCGTTATAATTAATAGCAACCATCACCAGTGCATTGTGGAATGCACTACTTTTCACTATTTGCAGGACTGATCCATAATTATCATGAACTAATTGAAGTATTATGGGGTCCACTTACACACTTGCCAATATATTGCTAAATATCCTACAGATTCCCTGGAATTACTACTCTCATCTCCCCAATGACCATTATCTGACGGAGATGATCTAAATTGTCCATGTATAAAGTACCTGACAGCAGATGATGTCTGTGTTAATGTGGGGGCGCTGAGCCTCGTTCAGCTCAATTACAGTGGAGGTAAATCTGCCAACGTTGGTTTATTTATTTTAATTATTTGAGTAACAATTTACTTTGTGGAAAAAACACCCAACCTTTACTAAACTAAAGGACATCATCCGCTAAACACAACGGTAACAACCAGACCCAAAACACATTAACCTGAAAGGAGCAGGAATGTGCTTTTTGGTGGAATCATCTCTACATCTAGAATCTACATGGATGTATTAATTAGATCAATAGATTATAGTGTGCACACATCATAATACTAGATAACGGATCTACTCTACTTGTGGATCAAACAGGCAGAATAATTATCTGTACAACAGGAAAATAATTCATCATGGCAGTTAAATAGGTGTTGCTTTAATTTACCTCTATTGACTGAGCAAATCATTTTTAGAACCGTAACTCACTTTTAAATTAAGCTAACACGGTGTCATAATAATAATAATTTTAATAATTTTATATAGCCTAAGGTGAAAACATAAACTGAGATAAAGTATAAAATAATGGATGCAGCCTCCTCTAAATACATATAGCCTTACCCACATACCTGATCAGATAAGTCTACAAATCATCTATGTAATGTGCAATATGTTATGGTTGTGTGATAATTGTTTAGCCTGTTACCTACAAGCAGGCAGGAAAAATATAAATATGGCATTTAAAAAAGAGTTTGCACACTCCATACTGCCGGAACTGCAATTTAGGAGATCGATACATACCCACGTTTTCATCTATATTTAAGGAATAAATATACCTTATGTTTCTATGATTTTTTTTCTTAAATCCTTTTTCAAAATGAATAGCTTTTCAGTGCCAAAAAAATTGATCGTCAACTACACATAAAATATGTATAATAAAGACTATATTCATTATATAGTATTCAAAGTGAACCAGCTATCCCGTCTACATAATAAATCGTAGTGGACTCCCTACAACAAGAATCTATATTACCCCATTACTCTGCTGAAATTGGGCAGTCAGTACACATTTCAACAAACTCTGTTGTCTTCATTGTTACTTAAGATACCTAAGCCCCATACATTAGTTACTTTTTTGTTAACACAATTGACAGTGAGGTTAAAACAATGGTAACATTTTCAACTTATGGTAAAATGTAGAGAACTGACGCATATATATATATATATATATATATATATATATATATATATATATATATAAAATTATTGTATAGAAAATATTTCAGGAATATTGTTGTTGCTGTTTTTTTCTTCCAATAAAATTGTTTTTATTCAATGTCTATGATAGGATTGGGCCGCTTCCGGGCTAAGTGACAATTTGATTACAGATTTGAGTGCAGGTACTAGAGCTGTGACTTATAGCTTGTACCCCCACTACCATCCGTCTGCTGTAACTTTAGATCTACAAAGAGATAATAAAAAATATCCACTTTAAAAGAAAGAAATTAAATCCTGGTAGTTGAAATGACAATGCTCTCCTCCCCTGATCTTCCCTCAAGCTGCATCCATCAATGAGGCTGTTAAAGTGTCAAAGTGGTGGGGGGACAGTAATCATTCTACGGCCGGGCAAATTATCTGCTAATTAACTTGTATTCATATTGAGGACTAACTGGAGATGTGACCTCAAAGCAAATCGTTTTCACATCCAAAAACACACAACAATTCCCAAGGACTTATAACATATCAGCACCCAATCGAATTAGGTTCATCAGAAATTAAATAACATACATTTTATTTTAGCTTTTGCTTATTTTTTGTAGATCTTACAAATGATTGCTTATTTTTGTAGAGCTCACTTGTTTTATTTTATATTTAGACCTGTTTATCGTGTGATTTAAACACGCTATTTACAAACACTTCGGAGAGCAATAAGTCTATCGCGATATGACCATTTACCCTGTTATTCATTTCAATTTACGTTTGCATATCTACTGCAGTGTAGTGGGAAAGAGGGAGTTAATTTTACATCACATTCTCGTTTAAAATAATTATTTTGTTGTAACAAATCGTTATTAATGTGAATATTTATTTAAATCTAACCTGAAGATGTGGATTATACGATTACATTAAATGTAAATGGATAAACCGACTAATATGGGATTAAAACAGTATTTGCATAAATGTAACGGTTCTTGATCTGGGTTTATACGAAATAAATAAATGAATACACGTGGATTGTTAGAGTAAATACTTTAGAACAAATGTTTCCACGACATTCTGAGTTGTAAGGATCGATTTATCCTATATCGTATGTCGTGTATCTGCACAACATTTCTACAGAGGAGATACAATATTAATACAGGATGTGGGCAGATTTAAACAACTGTGTCACCTGAAATTCTACAAACACAATAGAGTTCACATACACTTATAAATCTCAGTCCTAGGTGACTCTTCACCTTCTATAGCCACAGTCTGAGCCTAGGTCTACAGGTGATGACTGATAGGAAAATACAGAATTACCACTTGGACACATACAGGTGAAGGAAGACGAGGCAGGGCAAACTGTTTAACACATTAAATAATACTTATAAATATACCAGTACAAGCTGACAACCAACGTGTCACAATGTGACAAGACTTTACAAACATGACATAATGTATATTGTAGATGGAGATGTACCAGGACATATAACTATCACAAAGCAGAACCCAAACGAAACTGTCTCATGTTGTATATTAATCCTGTGATATATATATATATATATATATATATATATATATATATATATATATATATATATATATATGAGTTGGATGGATAGCTAGATCTATATATTTAGATATAAGATAAATAAATAGATATGAGCTAGATAGATATATCTGATAGATAGATAGATATGCGATTGATAGATAGATATATAGATAGATAGATAGATAGATAGATAGATAGATAGATAGATGTGAGATAGATAGATAGATAGATAGATAGATAGATAGATAGATAGATAGATAGATATCCGTCTGTCTGTAAGCAAACTTTTTTTTTGCAAATGATGAGCTGTGCACACAAACACATAGTATGATGGGATCTATTAACCGATAATCAATAATGAAATGTCAGATTTAAACTACTACCATGTATCTTTTACTACAGATCATCTAAAACAAACAGATCATCTCCACTAGTAATGTCACCTACATTGAAAGATATATATCTCCCTTGTCCAGGGGGAGGAAGGGCCCTTGCCTGGACGTTGATGTATGTATTTGCCCTTCTCCCACCTCGGCTATGAGATCTATATTACAGGGGATGAATAGTCAGCTCTTCGGTTCAATGTTGGCCGCGTTTAGTGAAATGCTTTATTGTGGATCACATATAGGAGGTGTCCACATTACTATGTGAGTGGATTTCAGTTATATGATGTTTTTCTATCTATTTACCTAATAATAATTATAATAAGCCACTAACTGAAGACATGCGATGTATCGGCACTTATATATACAAAACAATTACATAGCAGACACACATAGAATATTATGCAGATCCATCATGGAGAATAGATTATGTGTAATATGTAAAGAACACCAGAGGACTCCCTAAGACCCCTATGTCACTCTACGACCCCGAACTTACCGGCACGGATGCTGTTATGGGGCATAATGCTGGCAAATATGTAAATCCTGTAATTAGTGTCCTGGAAGTTCTTCAATGTCCCGTAGGTCAGCGTCTGTGCCAATGTGACCTGCAGAGAAGACACGATTAACTCAGAGTGCAGGGGACAAAGGGCATGGGGCATAGAGACACAGAGAGGGTAGAGGATAAGAGGGATCGGGGAGGGAGAGGAATGGGGGCAGAAGTGGGATAAAGGGCATGGGGCACAGAGACAGAGAGGGTAGAGGATAAGAGGGATCGGGGAGGGAGAGGAATGGGGACAGAAGTGGGATAAAGGGCATGGGGCATACAGACAGAGAGGGTAGAGGATAAGAGGGATCGGGGAGGGAGAGGAATGGGGGCAGAAGTGGGATAAAGGACACTAATACTAAATTATATAGAACTGGGGCTTAGTACATATCTGGGGTCATCTACAGCACTATGCAATACAAAAGGATTTTACTCCAAACTACACCCCCACCGCCACCCCTGTAGCTTGTTCAGGTAATGTAAGACATGACAGTATATTGTGTATAGTAAAAGGATAGAGAGAGACAGAAAGATAGATAGATAGATAGATAGATAGATAGATAGATAGATAGATAGATAGATAGATATGCAGACAGAGTTGCACAGACGATGTTCCCAGCCGTACCTTGTGTCTAGAGGACCTCTCACCCTCACACTTTGCAGGAAGTTTGTCCTCCAAGGATAGGGTCTGGGGCGGAGGATTTATCCCATGGAGGGGGTCTCAGGGCTGCCTAGCACCTTACACAGTGCAGGGATTGGCTGCAGGTGCTCCAAGGCGACTGGGAGGTGGGATCTGCACATGGATGGGTGATTTCAAATGATTCCAGGAGATCACAGCACAAGAATCTGATTGAGCCTGCGCATACTATATGATGAGTGTGATAGATAGATAGATAGATAGATAGATAGATAGATAGATAGAAATGAGATAACTAGTTAGCCTTATAGATATGAGATTAATAGATATATAGATAGATTTGAGATAGACAGAAAGACAGACAGATATATATGCTATAGATAGATATGATATATATATATATATATTAAATAGATATTAGATAGATAGATATATAGATAGATAGATGTGAGATAGACAGATAAGTAGATAGATATGGTATATATATATATATATATATATATATATATATATATATATATATGTTAGATAGATATATATGTCATAGATAGATAGATATGAGATAGCTAGTTAGCCTTATAGATATGAGATTAATAGATATATATATATAGATATATTTGAGATAGACAGAAAGACAGTCAGATAGATATGCTATAGATAGATATGAGATATGTATATATATATATATATATATATATATATATATATATATATATATTAAACAGATATTAGATAGATAGATAGATATGAGATAGACAGATAGGTCGATAGATATGGTAGGTAGATATATATAAGTTAGATAGATAGAAATGATGGAGATAGATATGAGATAGCTAGTTAGCCTAATAGATATGAGATGAATAGATATATAGATAAAAATGAGATAGACAGACAGACAGATATGCTATATATATATATATATATATATATATATATATATATATATATATATTTATATATATATATATATATATATATATATATATATATATAAAATAGATATTAAGTAGATAGATAGATAGATAGATATGAGATAGACAGAGAGGTAGATAGATAGATAGATAGATAGATAGGAAATAGATATATAGATAAATAGAAAGAGATAGATAGATAGATAATAGATAGATAGATAGATAAGAAATAGATAGATAGATAGATAGATAGATAGATAGATAGTACATAGATAGATAGATAGATAGATAGATAGATAGATAGATAGATAGATAGATATGAGATAGTTAGATAGATAGACAGATAGATAGATAGATAAATAGAGATAGATAGATAGATAGATAGATAGATAGATATGAGATAGTTAGATAGATAGATAGATAGATAGATAGATAGATAGATAGGATATAGATAGATAAATAGAAAGAGATAGATAGATATATAGATAGATAGATAGATAGATAGATAGATATGAGATAGTTAGATAGATAGATAGATAGATAGATAGATAGATAGATAGATAGATATGAGATAGTTAGATAGATAGATCTGATATAGATTATTATCATGAAAGATAATTGGTTATGATCACATGGCAGCTTATGCATTTACTTTCATTATAATTGTATGAAATGGGGTTTAAGTCACTCAACTCCGACCTGTTCTGTAACTCTGTCCGTGCTATTTCTGGCCTAAGCGACAGTGACATCCACGCACCGATCTACCCTGTGCCACTATGCTGGTAGCAGTCCCAGAATTGCTCTTTGCCAGTAACCATTATGGTGAGATTTCCACTATAATAATTCACAGGTATAATACACCTACATGGGACACTTGCATGAAGGGTACAGACAAGTAGGGGAAGCTTTGATTCTCTTTATAATAAGTGTTTTGTGTAGTGTAGGATAATTCCACGTTAGCTCAACTGAAAAAAAAAAAAATGTAAGTTGTGTTAAGATTACAGCTTCACTCTTCTATTCATAACGTCTTGTGACAATTTATATCATCATTTCAAAATGACTAACGGCACTAGCCCATTCACTATTGGTTTTACAGAAACAATCTGCAACATGGATAGCTACTGTCTGTCTCATGTTAGCACCATTATACCACCTGAGTAACCGTGACCCAAAATGCTGTTTGGATGTCATTGCATTAGACCTTGTTGTATGTACTGCTGGTCTTATGGCCTATCATGTAGCACACATGACCCCTTCAATAGCTGTCATTAATCTACATAATATTCACACACCATAAGATGTTTATTTTGATACATATTATGGAACATTATATAATATTCATACCACACTCACTCATCATCATCTTCATCATCATCTATTTATATAGCGTCACTAATTCTGCAGCGCTGTACAGAGAACTCACTTACATCAGTCCCTGCCCCATTGGAGCTTACAGTCTAAATTATAGAACCGATATGCAAACACATCGATCTAACAGAACAAGTTAGTAATGTCTGGTTTACTGTTTAACCCAGGCAACTCCTTTTGTCTTCCAGGGCATGCTGATACTTGTAGTTCCAGAAGAGCTGAAAAGCCTAATTTTTAAAGCCTGATCTATTGGAAATTTTATGACTCAGAGATGACATTGAATATCCTAACATTCCTTATAATTATGACAACACTAGGCTATATTTATAGGTATATAATTTACAGACATTTACAGAGATATTAATGTCACTTGAGTATCATATAAAGAATAATGTTATCTCCTGCTATAAATGATAAGGAGATAAGCCAAAGAGGAGGTCCTTGAGCATATAGTTAAGAGGCCACAGGCCAAGTGCTTTTTTATCACAAAATTCTGATGCGACATCAAATAATTGTAATCATTTTCCAGCAGAGGTGCGTTATTCCTTATAATACACAACAGACACAAAGTGATGACATCAGAACTCACCAATTATAAACAATGACATAACAAGTCACCATTTATACAGATGTTACTTATGGGAGATTATACGTATATTGGCGTAGGTTAATATAGATCTGTATTCTCTATATGTATATATAGAACAGTTATTTGACCCCTACATTTGTGGGTGTACCGTTCCCTTGTCACATAAAGGTATAAACAGTGGGAATGGTCTGAGAATGGCTCTGTTCTGTCAGCTTTATGACCCTGAGCACGGGAAGACAGAATCTATCAATTAATGAAAAGAAAACACACTTTATAACCCTTGTTTGAGAAGTTTAATGAGTTCAGGGGCAGAGGTTGTGTCCCTTCATTGCTTCATATTGTACTGCTACAATCACTACTTTCTCAGCAGGATCCTGAGCCACGGAGCTTGCACTCAAATAATTATTCAAATCAACACTTACATATTAGAAATATTTGGAATCATAATTGTTTTAGCTGGTGAAACACATTAGTCTCCATTTAGACATTGATTTATTTTGTTTATTACTTTTTAATTTTCTAGTATTAATCATTGAATTGATTTATTCCTTAAATATATAAAATCTGATTATAATAATTCCCTCAAATCCACCCCCCTTTTTGCTCAGAATATTATTGATTGTCACTTTTCACCTGTATTTGAACATTAGGGGTTATTTACTGACTGGCGGCCCAGCATATAAGTCCGGCAAGTACCGTTGTGTCATCATTAAATGTATCTATGTTTGAGTGTATTTGGATTTGTACAAAATGCCATTTAACTGCAAAGCAAACACATTTTTATGGCAGCACGGTGGCTTAGTGGTTAGCACTTCTGCCTTACAGCACTGTGGTTGTGAGTTTAATTCCAAGGAGTTTGTATGTTCTCCCTGTGTTTGCGTGGGTTTGCGTGGGTTTCCTCCGGGTGCTTCGGTTTCCTCCCACGCTCCAAAAACAGAGCTAATTGGCTGCTAACAAAATTGACCCTAGTCTGTGTGTGTATGTTAGGGAATTTAGACTGTAAGCTCCAATGGGGCAGGGACTGATGTGAGTGAGATCTCTGTAC
Source organism: Mixophyes fleayi (assembly GCF_038048845.1). Taxonomy (NCBI): domain Eukaryota; kingdom Metazoa; phylum Chordata; class Amphibia; order Anura; family Limnodynastidae; genus Mixophyes; species Mixophyes fleayi. The sequence continues at coordinate 63,789,705 of NC_134405.1, forward strand.
AGCGCTGCGGAGTTAGTGGCGCTATATAAATAAATGGTGATGATGATGATTTGCAGAATAATGGGTGGCCATTGGTTGGAGACCGTTCGTCACCACTGAAGAGCAGGTGCACTAATGTGCCCAGTCATCAAAAACAAAATTTAATTTTGCAGGAAAATGTATTTAAATGTTGGGTTTTATTTTGTGCGTTATGAGATTTCCAGCATCACAAACAGACCTCAAATTTGCACTACCACAGAGGTGGCAGATCTCAAAACTTTACCAATAATTTCAAGTTAATCTCTTGCTTTATGTAGTTGCCATAACCCTCATGGGCATGAAAATGTGCACATAAAACCACATAAAACAAAATATTTAAAAAAGAAAGAATAAACAAAAGAAGACATTTAAATATTTGTCACTTGAACAGAGTCTTACTTTCTGGAGTTATACAGACATTATTATTAATTTTAATTATTATTATTATTATTATTATGACTACTACTACTATTAGCATTTAGTTACATAGCACCAGCACACTCTACAACTTTTACAATTGGGAACAAACACAGTAATAAACAAGACTAGGTATTAACAAACAGATTAAAGGTAAGAGGGCCCAGCTCGCAAGTTTACAGTCTGTAGGAAAATAGGTGTTTGATACAGGAGATTAAATGCCACAGATTGCATATTGGGCCAGCCTGATTGTAATGGGAAAAAGCGCTTAGTGGGCTGTATGATCCAGTCATACAGCAATGTGGGTTTGGGGGTCACAGATCTGTTTGAGTGTGGAAAGAGAATAAATTTAGATTTTGTGTGAACTGTATAGAGCGATGGTTATACTAGAATAGCCTAAAGAGATTAAGAAGGTTTGGGAACTTGGTAATTTTGCCTTGAGAGGTGAGGTTACAGGGACCACTTGAAGTGTTGGAGGCTAACGGTAAGCCTTGTTGCACGAAGGAGTAAATTCCACAGAGCGGGTGCAGTCCGAAAAAATTCCTCTAACCAGGAGTGGGAGCAAGTTATCTGCAGAGCAGAGGGGTCGAGTTGGGAGATATTTTGAGACAAGTGAAGAGATGTACAGTATATTGGGGTAGTGTATTAATGGCTTTATATGCCAGTAAAAATATTTTATATTGCATTGGGGGAAATAGAGGCGACCAATGTAAGAAATGATAGAGAAGCAGTACAAGGACATTCTGTGAGTAAAATCAGTTGCAGCATTCAGAATAAACTGCAGAGGCAAAAGTCTGGTTAGGGGAAGACCAGTAAGAAGGGACAATAGTCCATTAGGGTTAAGTAGGGTTACAATTAGGTTGATATTTGGGAAAAAAATGAAAAGTTTATGTGAGGGCAAATCATATATGTAGTCTGTGCTTAGTGGTGATGTTTTCAGTCTTGCAAAACTTGACTTCATCTTCAAAGCCCCAGTGATTGTGCACATTGGGTGCGTAGACCTTGCTCCGAAGAACCATATGACTGTTGCATATGTCGTGCTCTTCCAAAAATGACTCCCATTCACATCATAGGTGTATTTTCACAATGCATTATGTATTAGTCATAGCACTATTATAGAAAATGTATGTATGGCAGCCACACATGATCCATGCTCTCCAAACACACACTGTTTTGTTAACTTTTAATTTGTCTTTAAATACTTACAGAAAGCATCTACAAAGGAGTGATGCTGTGCACCATCCAGAAGCATAGTCTAATCTTATCTTCTATAATAGATTATGAGCTAAGTACATCACACTCTGACCTCTGATTCTAGAACTCTGGTCATTTCTTGTAGTGTGAAACACCTAATAAAATGGTCAGGACCTAGATTGATGCTGAAATATCTAGATCTGCTCTACTCTGTTCAAAGCTTTCCCTTATCAGAGGAAGTGACAAAAGTGACCTTTATTCCTTTGTCATGTCCCATAAACCCCTCTAACCATTCCTTATCTTCCAGATCCGAGGCACTGATAAGAAAGGGGCTTCAAATTATACCCCCCACCCCCTTACATTTTGCATAAACAAAAGGCAGGGTGTTTGTAAATAAACATCAGTGGCACAGTACAAGGGGAGATGGGAACTGAGGGCAGAGGGCCAAATTTCCCCAAATATTCCCTGGTATGAGAAGAGAGGTTATACTGACCTCCCCAATACACATCACGGTTCATCATAGCTGCCAATTGTCCCTTATTTCCAATGAGGGGCTTTAAAAATGTTCCTTTAAGCCCCTTTTATTTAAAATACTTTTTGTATTTTTTGTACTGTGGAAATCTTGTGGCACCTTAAAAATAAAGGATAATATTAATAATAATAATTGTACATCACATTTTAACAGTAACAATGTAAGATATACAAACTGTGCAGAAAAACAAAATAATTTTACGTATTGTACAAATAGCTGAAGATGAAGACACAATTTAAAATCAGATTGTACAAAGTATAGTCATGCTCAGTATCTTTATTTATATTACTGACCAAGTACAGGGTAATACTATTGTTCTTGGAATGTGGGAGTCATCCTCAGTATGTTTTATTGGTCTGTTTGCATTGAAAACTGCACAGCACCACTTCCCTTTAACTGGATACTTGGAATTCTCTGGATCTATGGTAAACTGCACAGTACCACTTCTCTTGCTCTGCGTACATAATGCAGTTCTCAGCATCATTCCGTGTTCTGTATGTAGAGGTAGCGAAACAACAATACTGACTCTGTTCTGTACTGGAACCTGAATGCTTTTCTCAGCACTTTTTCCTTCTGACTGTAGGAACCACTGCAGAGTAACAGATTTCCTGAACTGTGTTTGTTAATGTTTCTGAGTATATAGAGTCGTCGTACTACAGTCCTGTCCGGTGGACATTTCATGTATAAGTGTCTTTTACATATTGCCTGTACCCTGAGCTGGACACAGTATGTATTGTTGCGTCATCATCACTTCCAATGACCCTATTATTGTGTTGGCTATAATGTTATCATGTTACGTTGGCCAAGTTCAAGGAGAATTACAGATATCTGCAATCACCTCTCTAGACCAAAAATTTAATAAATTGGTGGAAGATAAATAGGACATAAATTTGGTGATCATCTTGAGCATGACCCTTCTTAAAAGCTGTGACATTGGTATGGTCTAGTCAGTACTCTGTTCGTAATATGGAGCAAGTAAAGTTGTAACATACCAAAACGGGGCCCGCAAATGTCTCAGAAGTCTTGGGCAGACAAAGGGCTGGCATGGATATAAAGAGGGAAACGATCTTGAGATATGAGTAAGCACTAATCCACCCACAATACCAAGGCAGACTCCAGCAATCTTTGAATGCCTGTGTCTATCTATTGGAATCATCAGCCAGTACAGTCAGTACAGTCATGGGTGTAGACTACGGAGGCTGAGGAGTCAGTTATAATAACTAGACTGGGAGCCCAGACCGACCAGATACTGCAGCCCTTCTGGCCTGAGCAGACATATTGCCTGTCTGGCCCTACATAGTTGTGGGTCCGCAGCCCTAGGCACTGAAACAGACAAAACACTGAATGGAGGTGGAGTTAAGAAAATGATCGATAATTAGCTCCATATATTATTAAATTAGACTGTGATGATTTCGTATAATTATTTCACATTACAGATTGCCGATATATCCTGTAGTGCTCTAGCAAGAGATTATTACATACTTGATTTTGTTACTTTATAAATAATATGTTCAACAAAAACTTCAAGATCTTCATGTGTATAGTTTAGGTGGAGAGATTTTGTGACATAAATATTCAATAACATGTATTCATACAGTATATGGAAATAACAATTTTTTATTTGTTTGGTAAAATAGGGAGGTACATTGTTTTACAGAACAGGTGATGGATTCATGGCGTAATCACTAATCACAAATAGATTTGCTCAGAATGTAATCTCATTCTATGTATGATGCTTCCAGCCCAATCCTGGCCAAAATAAAGTGTTCACCTTCCCAGATATTTACTTGCATTTGATGTCTTCATAGTTCCCACAAATAATGATAATGACAGTGGCCTAGTGGTTAGCACTTCTACCTCACAGCACTGGGGTTATGAGGTTGATTCCCAACCATGGCCTTATCTGTGTGGAGTTTGCATGGGTTTCCTCCAGGTGCTCCGGTTTCCTCCCACACACCAAAAACATACTAGTAGGTTAATTGGCTGCTATCAAAATTGACCCTAGTCTCTCCCTCTCTGTCTGTCTTGTTCTCTGTCTGTGTCTGTGTGTCTGTGTGTGAGTGTGTGTCTATATTAGGGAATTTAGACTGTAAGCTCCAATGGGGCAGGGACTGATGTGAATGAGTACAGAGTACAGAGAGTACAGCGTTGCGGAATTAGTGGCGCTATATAAATAAATGATGATGATGATAATGATGTCAGTATATGCTATAGACTTGTATCATCCTCCTAGGTTAATTGTCTTGTGTCTAAATTGGCCCTAGTATGTGCACGCCTGTGTGCTGGGGTAGGGACATTAGATTGTGAGCTCCAATGGGACAAGAACTAACGTGAATAAGTAATCACGCTCTATTGATTTTTACGTAATTTCTATATGCTATATGAATAAAGTGTGATAATATTAGTAATACTTGGACACTGGTAGGTAACACTTGGCATCCATCTACGGATATTTATACTATAGTAGGCATAGATTTCAGAGAAAAGTAATATGATTTAAGTCAAAACAAGTCAAAGCAAGTCTCTGACGTGTCTCATCATGTTTATCTGGTGTACACATAACCCCCTATTATTGAATCTACAACTGTGCAGATGGTTCTTTACAGTAAAAGCAGATACATTTGGAAACTGTTTATGGAAGGGGTTGTTTTTGCACAGCCTATAACTAAAGAAGGTGATGGATAGATTTCTATTAAAGCTGAGTATACAGGGTCATATTTTAAAGGGACACAAACCTCAAAAATATTCTTTGCTTAATAGTTCCTAGAACAGAGAGTATATATGTTAGACATAGTTTTATACTATTCTAGTTTTGTTTCATACTCATGTACTTGCCAGCAATCCAGCTCACACATGTGCACAGCGATCTACAGAAACTGGTCCGACAAACAGGCACGTTAACCCCTCTAGGCTGTATGGATGGGGCACCTGATTATCGTTCTGCTGCCTCTGTAATATTTTTTTGTGAAATTGCAGCATTGGATGAATTTTTTATTGTTGCATTATCTTTTTCCAGAGATCCAGGCTCTACTGATAAATAGACCTCACTAAGTTAATGGCCCTTTAAAGTCTACCTGGACTGTTGATATACAATTGCCAAATTTAAGTCGCAGAGTTCTTCTCCCCTATTTAAGTGTCAATGGTGCTTCCACCTTCTGGAGCATCAGAAAGTTGGTATGGAAAGGAGATGGACTTGGTGATCATATTACTTATGAAACTGAAATAAACTATTGACAGACAGGAAGCAGCTGAGTGCACACTGACAAATATGAGCAACACTCACCTTAGCACATGCTGGTTAGCTTAGTTCACACAACCCAATAATAAAACAAAGAAAATGCAAATATGGGTTGACTTATTGGCTTGTACATCCTCTCTTACATCTTCACATAATGTATTGTTTTTGTTGTTTTTCTTCTCTCTGTGTGTTTCAGCCATGTCTATATATCACTAGGCACGGATGTTTATTCCAGGTGCCAAAGGATACAAGACAGATCTGCCATGCTCTTTCCATAGCATACAGTTGTATCCAGACAGCAGCATTTGTGTTGTATCTGAAGCAACAAAAACAAGAACTCTGCCTGATGATATAAACACATGGCTGGAAAGAAGCAGCATGTAAACATGAATGAATTAAAGAAATCAGAAAATTGAAATTCCCTTTAAATCACACTGGAATTGGAAGCAATTATCCCTGTGCAGCCAAGCCAAGGGGTATCTTTTATTTTGGCTTAGATCAAAGAAAAACGACTTGATTTAGTCTTATTACAATCTGTCACAGTTAAACCCTAGACACAGTTTTGTATTTTACCTTTTTGTATTATTAACGTTTAGCGCATTTCTTGTTCTGTTAATATTTTTGATTCATCATTAGTCTCATTCTCCTGTAGACACATATTTGGGCTCCAGCCATTCAGTATTCACAAGAAACAGCAATTCTGTGTTATGACTATTATCATCATCATCATCATCATCATTTATTTATATAGCGCCAGCAAATTCCGTAGCGCTTTACAATTGGGAACAAACATTGATAAAACAATACTGTGTAATACATACAGACAGAGAGGTAAGAGAACCCTGCTCGCAAGCTTACAGTCTATGGGACAATGGGACTATTAGACCACTAATAGTGACTTCAGGGTTAATGTTTTACAGCCCTGGATTTCATTTACCAACATGCTGTCCACCATTGTTCCCGCAGACTTACAGTATAGTAACGCCTCTTTGCATGTCTGTCAGTTCTATTTTAAACCAATGATTAATATTAGCCACACCAAAGATATATTACCGAATCAATGTGACTGTCACACTTTGCATTGTTTAATCCTTTATCAAATTGTCACATTGTGTCACAGAGTCACATTGTATTTAGAAATGTAACAGGATTTTCAACACCGGCAGATTATTCAATCTGGGGTCATATGACAGACATCCATGTTTCCATGTTTCTACCTCTATTTATCTTATTATTGGTACATGCTTTTTTTAATGTCATGTCAAACCCTAAAAATGCTCCGCACTACCAAGGGATATAGCTACAGACACAGAGTTCTGAGTTCAAAGGGCGACCACTAACCGGACACGTCTGCAGAGTGCTTGGCGATACGGTTAGCGGTAGTGCTTGTACAAAAGGAGATAGGTGTAATAACTGCTGTATTGTCTATACACAGGCCCGGATTTGTGAGCAGGACACCCAGTGCTGCAAGACTGCGGGCGGAACCTTGTGTAACTCTTTCCTCTTTTAATACCTTTATAAGAAGTAACAGAACATAAGAAGGGGGCAAGATTGGAGAAGCACCACTCTGAGTGTAACTGCTGGAACATGTAACTCCTATTCGCCTGCTGCCACATTTTCTATCACCCAAATTAACAATAAAATTCCGTCGGGCAGCTGAGCGATACTCAGTTCCCGGCGATACTGACTGGCAGCGGTGACAGGACTAATAATGCTTTGCCAGTCGGTGCACCAAGCATTGTTGGTTCATACATGCACAGTGAAACTAGAAGCCTGGATGGGAATCCAATTCCACTTTCGCCAAAATTAAAATAATAAAGTAAACAAAAAGTGAAAAAATTGAAAAAAAATAAAATAATTAGTTTTGCTAATTTAAATAATAAAGCAATTGTTCCAGTGGGGAGCCTCTGCTATTGCCATCCTGAGATGTTCAAAGCTGCTGTCCTTGTTAAGTAGGCATCTCCATGCATTGCATTTGGAAGCTTCTCTGGAGGTACCAGGTGAAGACTGTCGCTTGAGATACCTTCCAATTGTCTTCACCGAGCAGAGGGCTTTGTTAAATAGTGAGAAGTCAGATTTAGCGCTTTCTCCTTTTATTAAATAGACCCCTGATCCCCATCCCACACCTCAAGGGAAGATGGTTGCTGGATGTCTGCTATTTTGCGGCCATAAGTGGCCTTTATTCACCTAATGGGATCGGTGTGGCGTCTGTTGGAAACATGTTCTTGTCGTCTTCTCTGCCTAATCAATATTTGGAATTCTTGTACTTGACCAGATATAAGCAGGAGCTGGGATTCTTTCACGGGCAGAGATCGATGTCCGTGCATGTGTCCTCCTTCCTTCCCCTGAGAAGCTCACTGGGTGCTTCATAGTCACACAGCCCTCCGCTCAGGAGGAGATCTGTGACTATCAGCAGAGGTGGGGCGGAAGAATAGAGCTCATACTGGTCCCCTGCCGCAAAACATGCTGGAGGCCTGGAGCCAATGGGAAACAAGCCGACTGTCCATAGGGGAAGTGACTGCCCTGGGGAAGAGACTAGGAATACCAGTGACAAGTGGAGCCCCTCCCAGGAGAAACTTACTTTCTATACAGTAAAGGGGCTACTCACATTTGGACAGATTGTTGGAGGGAAGGACCACTAGAGTATGTCATCAAAGCGTTCCATGGCGTACGTGTGATTAAATAGCATAGCTGTAGAGCACCTGAAATAATTTATAAAAATAAATTAAAGAGATGATGGATGCACATTATGTGGGCAATGTAGCTATGACTATGATCATCATCATCACCATTTATTTATATAGTGTCACTGATTCCGCAGTGCTGTACAGAGAACTCATTCACATCAGTCCCTGCCCCATTGGAGCTTACAGTCTAAATTTCCTAACACACACACTCAGACTAGGGTCAATTTTGATAGCAGCCAATTAACCTACTAGTATGTTTTTGGAGTGTGGGAGGAAACCGGAGCACCCGGAGGAAACCCATGCAAACACAGGGAGAGCATACAAACGGTTTTATGTGCACATTTTCATGCCCATGAGGGTTATGGCAACTACATAAAGCAAGAGATTAACTTGAAATTATTGGTAAAGTTTTGAGATCTGCCACCTCTGTGGTAGTGCAAATTTGAGGTCTGTTTGTGATGCTGGAAATCTCATAACGCACAAAATAAAACCCAACATTTAAATACATTTTCCTGCAAAATTAAATTTTGTTTTTGATGACTGGGCACATTAGTGCACCTGCTCTTCAGTGGTGACGAATGGTCTCCAACCAATGGCCACCCATTATTCTGCAAATCATCATCATCACCATTTATTTATATAGCACCACTAACTCCGCAGTGCTGTACAGAGATCTCACTCACATCAGTCCCTGCCCCGTTGGAGCTTACAGTCTAAATTTCCTAACACACACACTCAGACTAGGGTCAATTTTGATAGCAGCCAATTAACCTACTAGTATGTTTTTGGAGTGTGGGAGGAAACCGGAGCACCCGGAGGAAACCCATGCAAACACGGGGAGAGCATACAAACTCCTCACAGATAAGGCCATGGTCGCCTATATATTCCTCACTTGTTTTCATTTCATAATGTCCTTGTTATGTTCCATTTTCCAGTACAGCTATATTGTTCATTTCAGTGGTTTGAAAATTAATTAGAATTATTTATTACATCATGGTAGGATGTGTCAGGGAGCAGCGCAAAACAAGTGGTCTTGGGTGGAAAAATGTAAATCTGGGTATATCAAGACAAGAGCACACCGGCACACAGGGCACATAGTATGGCCCACCTTTCATTGCTTGATCTTACGCTCTAACTGAGCTACGCCCTACATAGACTTCAGTAAGAGTTGTGTTAGAGTTAGGAGATTTACATATTGGACCCAAGCCTGTAGTATGGCTGTACACACCTCAAAAATTAGATTATTTTCCCCCTAAGTCTCAAATCCATTCATGAAACACATTAGTATCTTATATGCTCATTCCGCAATTATTAAATTAATTAACTTCATTCAAAAACTTTTTTTTTGTAAAACTAACTACCCCCTTTCTCCAACCAGCAGGAGCGCAGTTAGGGCCTGATTCATTAACGAACCTAAATGAAGAAGTTTCTTATTTAAGTCTCCTCGACAAAACCATGCTACAATGCAAGGGGTGAAAATTAGTATTCAAGACTCCAGGTTATGGAGGATTGATGTGATAATTATCACTGTTACCCACAGTTGTTTAGTTGCAGGCAGGTAACCCAACCTCGCCAGATTGGTGACATGGGGCCTGATTCATTAAGGATCTTAACTCAAGAAACTTCTTATTTCAGTCTCCTGGCAAAACCATGTTACAATACAAGGGGTACAAATTAGTATTCTGTTTTGCACATAAGTTAAATACTGACTGTTTTTTTCATGTAGCACACAAATATCAACTTTAAATTTCAGTGTACAAATAAGCTATCAAGTATTTGGGTGCTACATGAAAAAAACAGTCAGTATTTAACTTGTGTGTAAAACAGAAAACTAATTTTCACCCCTTGCATTGTAACATGGTTTTGTCCAGGAGATTTAAACAAGAAACTTCTTAATTTAAGTTCCTTAATGAATCAGGCCCTTAGTGTCTAAAACAGATGCTGACTGCGCAGAGACAACAATCTACGCAATTATCGCCAGTGTTTGGAGTTGGATTCTTCTGGGTTGTCAGTACAGATACAGAAGCTGTATCCCTGTACCCAGAGTTCCTGGTGGACCCTCAATGTCATTATCTGACAATACATATAAGTGATGTGGTTTGGGACAATGGCATGACACAGAGGCTTCTTAAAATGACTCTGCTCGCATAGATAAAACATATACAACCATACAACAATGTCACCACAATGTGCGAGCATTTTATTTCTTTCATAAATACTGATACAACCTGACTTGTGTACACCGGACAGGTGGACGTGAATAGTACTGAAAATGCATCATATAAATAAAGACATATATATCGAGCATACAACATAGCACACACATAGAAATGAAACCATGACACAGTTGACACACTGACACAAGTGACACACTGACAGACACACAAGAGGTAGTAAGAAGTGTCTGTAAAACGCTTTCCTAATCTCTCTCATTTATCTTAAGTGGCTGGGTTATTGCTGGGGGACCCCTCTCATGCGTGGCACTGTGTGTGCAGTGGGGGGGCTCGGCGGTGGGCCCCCCTCTCTCCCAGAGGAAGCATCCAACAGCAGAAAAATCTCATTTTCCAACAAATAGTTTGTCAGAAATTGCAGGACCGGTCATAAATCAAACTGAGGGAGGAGGGGAGGAGAAAAGAGAGGGAGACAGCTTGTGTGGAGACTCAGAGAGACAGGCAACCGGCTCCACGTAAGTACAGGGAGAGAGGGGGACAAGTGGCGTGCCCACAGTCTCTCCTGTACAGGGCAGGACGGGCCGCACATTGCTCCTCATCCTCAGAATTAATATTATTACAATTTATGCAGAAAGTACCAGCCTTGCTTTGTACAATTCGGGAGTAAATATGGGTTAATGATCACACTTACAAAAGACAGAGAGGTCCCATCATTAGGGGATTTCACAATCTACAGAATTATCTCAAAATTCTAAAATTAACAATTTTAAAAACGTAGCCTTATACTACCGTCAGCGAGCTGAAATCACGTCAGCCTTTGTTTTGTAAATTCCATGCTCTTTAATAACAGCAGGGCAAAATCCAATGTACACGGTCAGTCGGTGTATACCAGAGGAACGTCACAAGTTTAAAGTCATCATTATTATTAACTATAATCAAATTATTACAGAATTATTTGATATGGTGCTAAACTTCATTATCATTGATCATTAATTTAACTCTACATAGGAGTTAATTAGGCTGACCACAAATACAGAAGAATTGCATTTTAAGTAATAGTTCACTGGAACTTTATCTGAATATGGACAATTGAGCCCAAACCCCCAGTATATTAAATACAGTCGCTTTAAAACAAGTATATAATGAATTGGATTATTATAAAACATACTCAGGTGCAATATTAGTATAATTACTGTTGTTTATTTGTATTGCACCAAGTTATTACGCAACCTTGTCCAGAGAATACTGAATTATGAAGATTGAATGGTTCACATGAGTTGGAGCTTACAGTCTAAATTCCCTACCACACTCACACGCTAAGATACATATTTGTCTGAAGCCAGGTAATCACCTAGTATGTTTTGGGACTATGGAAGGAATACGGAGCACCCGGAGGAAACCCCCGTAAAACACAGAGAGAACATACAAACTCCAATAGTTCTGTCTTATCAGTACAATTTTTATGAAGTTTGTTTATATAGCTGATAGCAGGACTCTCACATTTCCCTTATTGATGCATTTTAAGGAATTTTGTTAGGGAAGTGTAGCCAAATCCCAGACATCAACCCACTCCTCATCAGATCAGCCACAAGGCAGCCTAGATACTTGCCTAAGACTGGGGACTGTGATTTATAATACATGTCTTGAGTGTGACACATTGACGTTCTGCTTGCACTTGCCATTTCAAATTAATTTAAACTAAAATGCAGCTATAGATCATTTACACAAACAAGGATGTTTGGTCATAGTGCTCACCAGTGAACATATGAGATACTTCGGACGCTACTGTTTGACTATTGTTAGCGTGTTTCACCACATAAGTGACTTAAGCATGTACAGGGTTGTGTGAATTCCAAGTGCTAGCTTCCAATTCATGCACGTTTTAAACATCTCTATGATATGTTTGTTAGTAGATTCTGTATAAATTGGTTGATTTCAACCCTGATCATTATTGCTCCTGCAAATCCTCTTTTGATGAAGAAAAAATCCATCTATAAATAAATTTGTAGAGTATACCCTTCTAGATCTGTGAGTGTCTGTTGTTCAGGGCCTCCAACATTTGTGGGATACTCACATCCTGGTTAATTGTCTCTGTCAATGGTCAAATCTGCTGAAGGAGCAATATGACATTCATGCACATTCATAGCTTTTGTGTCAAGAGTGGTGATTGGACAACTGCCCATCTGCGCACTAAGTGCTCTCAACACAAGAAACTGGCAAGACGTCAAAGCTCTTCTGTCTCCTCCAGCAGAACTGACCATTGATCAGGACACTGAACCCCTGTGGCTCTTCCCATTGGGTGTAGTTTATGCTTTAAAGTGCGTTTACACAGTTGAAGAAGGTAAAAAACATCAAATGTTTCAAGTAACTGTTTTGATGAATATTACAAAAAGAAATAATATCAGCAAATGATTATTGGTATGAACCTAAAAAATTGGGGGCAGCACAGTGGTTTAGTGGTTAGCACTTCTGCCTCACAGCACCATGGCCTTATCTGTGTGTATGTTTTCTTCCCATATTTGTGTGGGTTTCCTGCAGGTGTTCTGGTTTCCTCCCACACTCCAATAACCTACTAGTAGGTTTATTGGCTCTCTGTGTATGTATGTTAGGAAATTTAGACTGTAAGCTCCAATGGAGCAGGGACTGAGTGAGTGAGTTCTCTGTACAGCGCTGCGGAATTAGTGGCGCTATATAAATAGCTGATGATGATGATGATGTAATTCTTCTTGTCCTCTCCCCCACCAAATAGTCCCCTTTGTTTCCTCTCTGCCTCTTCTCCTTCTTGTTTTCTATACCCTTGGTCCTATAAGTACTTCTATATCCATGTCCTCATTTTGTCTTCTCCGCCAGTTTCCTTATACAGGCGGGGGCTGATTCTATACTGTGAGAATTGCTGGAGACCAGATCCCAGTGTAAGCCCCATGTGACTGTGAATAAGTCACTTTATCTCCCTTTATCCCACAGACAAAAATAGAGGCTTAGTATGGACAATGTGCTGAACATTTCTGTGCACACTGCTACTCTCTATACAGAAAGGGTGGTATTGCACCAAACAGCTTACTATCTACCAAACTGAAAAAAAAGAGATGGCAGATCCTAACTATACAGACCTGAACTAACACTGAACAGGGGTTAAATTGCAGATCTCAGTCTTAGGTGCAGCAAATGTTTAAATCTCAAGTGCAGAATATCTATGACAAACGTGGTATGTGACACTGGTAAAGCTGGGTACACACTACAGAATTTTCCACCAACTTTTTATGCCGATCGATTTTACATGCGATCGATGTTCCGATCGCTCGGTCCATGGACTGCATACACACTAGCCTTGTTTAGGACGATAAAGGGAAGAGCGGACGTCCCGTTAGCGACTTTTTACAGCCATGTTGTTGTGAGCAATGACTGTTACGTCATACTCAATGTTGTGGATCGGTCGGAAGTTTATACACACTACACAGCGGAAACGAGATTGGAACGAAAATATTAAACGGTACGACCAACCAAATGAGGCGACAATCGTCCATTTGGGCAGACTTTCGACCATCGTGTCACTGCACACACTGACCCGAATTTTGAACGAGCGGTCGTATGTCGGCTGATTTAGCCGATTATTGAACGAAAACCGTGTAGTGTGTACCCAGCTTAAGATAGCTACTATGTAAATAAATCAAACTTCAAAGGTGCAATGTTTACGTATGGTAAGTAGTTCATACAATACAACATAGGCACTTTTGCTTTGTCGTGGAACATTTATTAAAAATATTGGTATCGTTTATCTACATTTAGAACGTTTTTGCCCAACATTATATATATATATATCTTGTAAGTTTTTTTCAAATAATATCGAAATACATGTCCTACAATGTTAGGTACTTTATAAATACATGATGACAATATGAGAACCTGCAATTTGCTACCTCCAATAGACTTTAATTTGTAAATTTACGTAGCCCTGTCTCTCTACCCCATGTCGCTGCAACTGGTCAATGCTTACATCCCTGTTCCATATGCAATGGAAGGATCCTTACGGACATTACCTATAGAGCAGAGTATCTGTGACATCATATAGCGCCCCTAGTGGTGATATGGGAAGAGAGAAGGCAGCACAGGCTGTGAGAGAGGAGAGAGAAAGGAGCCTGAGAACTAGGGGGAGGCGCACAGCTCAGCTGAGGAGTCAGGATTTAATTCAATGCATCATTAACTAGTCCTCTGTATGCACTGTCCCCGATATATCATCCATGCTCAGTAAACAGCCGCCTGACACTGCATTAGCCTGGAAATGAATTCTCACTTTTATAGGGAAATTGCAAATCCGCCAAGAAGAAACAAAAGAGCAGAAGAGTGAGGGAGAATAAGAAGGATAGATAAGGAAAGAGAGGAGCAATAGAGAGTAAAAGAGATGTAAGAGAAAGAGAGAGGAGGGGGGGAGGACTGAATAGAGATGGAAGGTGAAAGTGAACAAGTGAGAAGTAAAGAACTGGAGGCAGTAGAAACATGAAGAAGTGATAGAGTGAGGAAAAAGGAGAGGGGGGATAATAGAAAGGGAGAGACAGGCAAGGAGAGTGGAGAGAGAGGGGAAAGAAATGGGAAGGCAATTATCGAAATCATTAGGCGTGGAGTTTCTCCTCCGCGCGCCACAACACTTAATGTTTAACTCTTCCTTAGCTTTCAAATTCTCTGTACAAAGGTTTTCCCACCTCACATTTTCCCACATACCTGCCAGCAATGTGGTAATTCTACCTCTGGTTGTCCCGCTTGTTTTCCAACTGCCATCATCTGGACCAGAATTAACAATATTTTAACAGCAATTAATTTATTAGTTTAGAACTAGTTATTGCAATTTTAAAATAGATGGGGAAAGCAGGAGCAGAATACGATCACATTTGGTTGGCAGGTGTGTTTCTATAGATGAACACCAGTGGGCTGCAAGCGCAGGTTCTTTGTTTGTTTTTGTTTTTAAATAGTAGTGAAGCACTAACATTCCAAACATTTCATAATGCCCTTTGTGTGAACATTTCTCTGTTGTACAACAAAGTCTGGGCTGGGGTTCACATGGCCAAGGGTGAACTTAGAGGTGTGTAAAAATGTCAGCTACAATTAAATATTAATGTTGTGCTTATGTATTGTGCAATAGCTGAAACAGCCTCATAATCATATGAGTTTTACATTGTAGAGGTCGACAACCTTCGTTTCTCCGGCTCCTGTGGAGATCAATAAGTTGCCAAAGCCTGGTTTATTGAAACCAATAAGGAATTTTGTCCAAACCACAAACTGGAGTGATTTGCATGTCTCCGCCCACAATACCTTAGGTGAGAATTAAGAGGCCTTTCAGAGGCTGGCAGGAGCCGAGGGGACAGGGGGGGCATCTACCCCCCAGGCCGGTCCCATAGAGAATTACATTGGGCTGGGTCAAAGGCTGACTCAGACTGAAACATTGTTTGAGTGATTTTGATCTGATATCACCATCCTGAGATGGTGATGACAGAACAGGCACCTTCACTGACACAATCCTTGTTAAATACGCTTCTCGTGCAGACATGGCAAAAACCAGCAGATCTTACCGCCGCCAGGATTATTGCCATCAATAATGGTATCACAGGTGGTAAAGGTTTTCATATATTTGGTGATGAGATAATGAGCCCGTTACTCTTTGCCCACTGATAAATATGCCTCTAAATCCCTATTGTTTTGTTTTGTCACATAAGGACATTGCTGGGGATGGTGAATACCTCTGGTCCTAGGAAGGCCTTTACTCTATATCTCTCCAATCAAAGACATCAGTTAGGTGTTACCTGATGTTATCCCCTGTTCAGCTCAGTCAGGTGTCGTTTCTGACACACTGTGAAGTGCAGACAAAGGGACTTTTTACAGTATCTGCTCATTAGTGAGATCTAATTAGTGATATCACATCCTTGTAGTGGTTTCTACAAAAGTAAAGTGAGCTCCACAGATAGGAGATCAGGTGGGGAGATTAGAACGGTAAACAATATCCAGAGGATAAACTGAGAAGGAAACGGCTGCATTGATCTATATTGGACATTAATCTATAAAGATAACTTAAGTTAGGTACACAGGTAGCGATACAATCATCCCCGCCATTGCTCATCCAATTTGCCACTTACTGATTCATGTGTGAAAATCCAGACCTAAGACCGCTCATTAGAAACTGTTAGTACTGTCCTGCCAATATTCATCGATCACCGAATCTGTCTGGGTCTATACATCCAAGCTCAGGAGTCTCACCAATGATCCCCAGTACGGCACATGCTAATTGCTATTACCAGATAGAACACTGAAACCAGTGAGCACAGTAATTATCTTCTGACAGCGGTGGCTGCTTGTGTGTGTGGGGATCAAAAATGGTTTCTTATCGTTCCTTTATAATGGCCAAATCTGCATGTGTACACTGATCTGTCCAGGAACACTTAAATTAACAATGAGTAAGGATTATTTTTGGGATTCCACCACACTCTAGAAAAAAGCATTTATATCTAGTCCTGACCAATATGCTCTCATCCGTAGAAAAAACATTAATGAATATCAGATTTTTTCCTACCATACCCATAGAGGGTCACTTAAAGTTGAAGGTACGTCTAACTTTCTGCATAAAACACTGTACTGCAAATGCGCTCCGGAAAGTATATGTATTCTTCTGCATGTCGTGTTTTTCATATCTGAATCTCCTATGTCATGGAGGGGCAAAACAAGGATGGGCTGAGTAGAGTAAGGGTGTGTTCAAGTAACTGTGACCCAATCAGATGTGAACACTTCCTCAGATACGTCTTTTAGGGTGAGTATATCTTGTGGTTAGGGCAGCACGTGGCTCAGTGGTTAGCACTTCTGCCTCACAGCACTGGGGTCATGAGTTCAATTCCCGACCATGACCTTATCTGTGAGGAGTTTGTATGTTCTCCCTGTGTTTGCATGGGTTTCCTCCGGGTGCTCCGGTTTCCTCACACACTCCAAAAACATACTAGTAGGTTAATTGGCTGTTAACAAATTGACCCTAGTCTCTGTCTGTCTGTCTGTGTGTGTGTATTTTGGGGAATTTAGACTGTAATACCCAATGGGGCATGGACTGATGTGAATGAGTTCTCTGTACAGCGCTGCAGAACTAGTGGCGCTATATAAATAGCTGATGATGATGGTTATTAGAGGACTGGTGCAGCGATATGCAATGATGATGTTGACCATCAGCAGTAATGTCTAACCCAGTGATGGCCAACAGGCAGCCCGCGGCCCCCAGTTCTTTCTTACTTTATTGTCACAATTGTTGGTTATAACTTGTTTAAAATGCCAGCTGGTATGTTGTTACAGATAGGTGTCTTTCTTCGATTAAATGTATTATTATCACTTTTTACTGAGATTAAAGTTAATGTGCAGCAATTTGGAAGGTGAGAGTTCCACCAAAGTAACCTCTAAACCATATCAGCTACTGACAGGTTACCTTTGTTAGTAATATAATATTTATTAAAAAAATGAATTTGTATGTAAGTCATGGAGATTATAGAGTTTGACATCAATGACAGAGATTCTATCTGAATCTCTGTCATTGATGTCAAACTCTATAATCTCCATGACTTACATACAAATTCATTTTTTTAATAAATATTATAATAAATATATTTTATTTAAATATTAGTCACAATACCCATTTTGGGCCTGATTCATGTTCAGACATTTATGTGCCATATCTTTCATGAAATAGTTCTGCGCAGGCTCAGAAATGGACTTTACGCCAATTAACGCAATTGCATACAATTCTGTGCTGAACACGAATGACACTTATGATTGTCTATGACTTGAAGGGCAGAACGTTCGTGGTAAAGGCTGCATGAAAGTAGGCAATGAACTTAGATGTGACTGGATCACCGATAAATAACTTCTGGTTTGAATTTATTTAAAGGAAATAGCGCAGGGCACTTATTTATATAATTGCATATGCACTTATTTTTTATATTGTATATATTCTGAGATAGGAAATCGTTATTTCTGAGACCAGGGTAGAAACTCGGTTTTCCGGTTTTAACCTAACTAAAGGATATGCCTTATTTCTGTTGTATATATCTGATACAATAGGCCTTTGTGGAAGGAGGTCTTTTGTGTATTGGGATGTGTTTTGTATGGAAGTGTCATTGTGTGGGATTTGTAAGGTTGCTAGTGGAAACCTCCAATTAGGCATGGGGAGGGAGTCTGATAGCAGGAATTGCTAAATAAGTTTTGTGATGAAGTGTCAGATGCCTGCTCTGGCCAAAGGCCCAGCAGGGGGTCGTTACTGTGTGGTCCTTGCCGTTCAAACCTTTCTGAACAGTGTGGACAGCATGTGATGCAGGACATCACAGCATTTCTAGAATTAGTGTAAATATTGTTAGCTTTCCAATGTATGTAAATCCATGTATAAATAAGGTACATTCTGATGCTAAAAATAGCCTGTGTCTGAACTATATAAAAGGCACTAGCTTGTATTTGAAATTTGTTCTTCTGAGTTTCACCTGACCTGATCACACTAGTACCTTCAACCAGTGTGAGAGCAAATAAACATCTTGCTTCAAGACCTGCTTGAAAAACATCTTCAATATTGCTGTATTCCTGTGACCTGCTGATTAGACCCTAACTCTAATCCGTTCGCTGGCTGTTTCTGAGGTTTGGACCCAAGCTTTCCGGTACCACCGCTCTGCCTGCTACCCAGCAGCTCTGGTCAGTGTGATAGGTCAGGGGGGATCCATCCACAGCAACCCTGATCCATAGTAAGAGGTCAGAAGTACCAGCCCAGGTACACCAGCAACGAGGTACGCTAGCAGCGTCAGTTACCCAGAAGAAACCCGGATCTGGATGCCGGTATAGGAGTCCAGTGGTGGCAGCTTGTGTAAGCCCCTCCTACTGCGGCAAGAGGGTGCATTTGGGATAATGAAAGAGAACAGTGGCAAAGTAAGCCCAGCCGGTTCTCAGCAACAACAGACAGGGTGGCATAGGCAGTCCATCCTGTCACAGTATGCAAGTCTGTCACGGCATAGTCTTTGTTTGGAAAACTACATGTATGCGTGCCACTAGCTAGCACAGAACAGGTGTAGGCAAGTAAGATAGACCATAAAAATGCATTGTATGCACAGTACATATTAAGAACATTGTAATTTATGTATTTAATGTTAAAAAAAATTATAAAAAAATACTGTTTTTAAACCAACCATATCTTTATTAATGAGCATACTGTTTAGAGTTGTTAATTTATCTTATAAAATTATTTGTATGCATTCCGATGTGACCTTTTATTGTACATATGCTTCTGGGTATACTGCACTCTATTCTGTCTGTATATGTAATATATATATATTGGGACCTGCCATTGCACTACATACATACACGGTCGTTCCACTCACTGCACATTACAAGTACAGTACTGTGGCTGAAGAGGGTGGAACACCCCCTACTTATATACATTACTTCCTTACTTGGTATCACCACTTTTAAAGAAACTGAGATATCCATCTTCTGCATTCTAGAAAAATTTCAACATTGAGAACTCTCCCTGATTTCAGGTAACCCTGAATGTTTTCAAAGATTTGTCCCTGGAAGTCTATTTTTTAGCATTCACCAATCACACAGCACAAATTCAGGTATTGGGCCTGATTCATTAAGGAAATTAAAGCAAGAAAAGGAGTAACTTTGTACCTTGGCAAAACCATGTTGCATTGGAGGGGAGGTAAATTTAACATGTGGGGACAGGCTGATTTGGAATGTGGCCGCCACGGAGGAGATTACATACTACCTCCATGCTAGAGGCCATGTCTTCAACCAAGCATGGGCAAAGCATGGAACATGCCTTTCCCCCTCAATCTACCCCCTTCCCCAGCCTGACACATGTGCGATGACCATAGCCTCTCCTGACATGCCCCCTCCCATTGTTCTTGGCTCTTTATATCCTAAATATCCTCAGAATATTCACACTGTTTAACTTTGTGCCCTCCCCCACAATCCCTCTTGTTACTATATCCTACCCTTGTAGGATTAGTATGCTATATGATCCAGTCACACAGCAATGTTTGACAGAGGGTTGTTGTCTTGTGTGAATTGTGTAACGGGTGGTAATCTAGTGAGGTTAAGAAGGTGGTTGAGGAATATTATAAGCTTGCCTGAAGAGGTGAGTTTTCAGAGAATGTTTGAAGGTTTGTAGACCAGAAGAAAGTCTTATTGTGTGAGGGAGGGAATTCCACAGAGTGGGTGTAGCTCGAAATAAATCCTGTAACTGGGAATGGGAGCTTGTAATGAGAGTGGATGAGAGACGCAGAACGGAGTTGTCGAGTTGGGAGATATTTTGAGACAATTGAGGAGATGTATGTTGGTGCAGCTTTGCTGCTGGCCTTGTAGGTTAGTAATTAAGCAAGTTTTTTATATTTGACTCAGTAAAAAACAGGCAACCAATGTAGAGACATACAGAGTGATTCAACAGAGGAATAATGATTTGCAAGAAAAATATAGCAGAGTATAATATCACTTCTGCAGTTCACCAACATAATAACATTAGCCCCAACACGGTAGCTAATAAATGTTATGCTGGCGGACTGAAGCAGAGGCATGATGTTACAGGGATGGAGGGTAGGCAAGCCTGACATTGTCCTGAAGCTCTGCATGGCACCTCCGCCAAGCAGTGCTGCCATCAGAATTTATGGGGCCCAGTACTAATTAATCTGGTCGGGCCTTCCTCTTCACAGTACATGCCCCCCCTCCATCTTCGCTGTAATGCCCCCTCCCTCGACAGGCGGCTGGGCTCGGGGGCCCGGACACACGAGAGGGCCCTTACAGCTGTACTGGATGTACCCACTTGATGGCGGCCCTGCCACCAAGTACAGTGGAGGAGGGACCCCCCCTCTTAGGTGCAGGGGGTGGGTAATTAGATTTTAAATTTACTTTTTATATCTTTCATTAAGATGATGACAAATTTTGCAATAGGTGTAATTTATTTAAACAGACGATATCAGTCAATAGTACCAATGTCACAAACTGGCCAATAACCAGTGATGTCGTCATTCTGTGAATAATCTGGGTGGGTGCTGTATAAACACATGTATTGGTGTCCTATATACTTGTGTGTGTAAAAAAGGGGCAGCCATGAGTTAATCCCCATCTAGATGTAATGATTAGCTGCAATAGACACATATAACTCTTTAACTGCATTTGTTATGCAGGATACATGAAGGTTTGCAATTACAGAAAACATCAAGTCAGTGTCCTGGATTGCTTAAATACATGTTTTTTTAAAAAAAAACAAAAAAAACACAGAAGCCACGTGCTGGATTTCTTGTACTATTACTATGTCTACAGGCATGTGGGATCCATACGAACTAATGTCACTGCAGCCAATAGGCTGACTAGGGCTAAAGGAGAGGTATAAACAGAAATTCATTTTAAAACATAAGACAATAGTTGTTCTCCAAAGTAAAAAGAGAGCATGAAAGAAACATATAGCAAGTTTTTAATCTTGACGTATTCCCATGGTAACAACTGAAGACAATGAGTAATTCTCGTGCGGGCGCTTGTAAGCGCCTAGGAGAGACAAGGACAGTGACAGGCGTAGGTCCCCTTTTCACCCTCGGTAGATCTTGTCCACGCCTACATTCCACCATAGTGTTCTGAAAACAAAATGAGTGAACACGTGAACATAAACATTGGTGGGGTGGGATGGTGGGGTGTGGGGGGTGAGGAGAGCTGGATTTTAAGTGAAAGAAGAGTTAGTTTTTATCTTTAGCTTGTCGTGGAAAGCGAGCGGGCGCTACAAGCATTTTAGCCTAGGGCGGCCTGAACCCTTAATCCTTAATCAGGCCCTGCATGAAAAATATGTATCTAGTATTAACTGACTGACCTTCTAGCCTTATAAACATCTCAGTGATATTTTGCATCTTCAACATGGCCTAATCACCCCATACAGTTTATATACAATATATGTATATATATATATATATATATATATATATATATATATATATACACAGTGTATATAATCCATTGTGTATAGTATACACAATTGAATATTTTCTGTTTCTTTCACTTATTTTCACTTATTGCAGTGATGTGGGGGATTGTTGATGTTATATTTTTTTGTATTGGTGCTTTAACTCATTCCAGGTCAGGGGCAAATGCAGGATTTGTAGAAGGGGGTTTCCACACCATGCCGCCAGTGGGCGTGATCAGCATGCATGGGGGCGTAGCTAGAATTTTAGACAGTGCTTGGCTGCTCTCCAACTCTTCCTATCCCCATAATATACATGGGCAATGCTGCGTGGACTACTGTTAGATGCACACAGCTCTACCTTTTCAAGCAGAGCCGTGTGAATCGGAGACAGGGTCCAGCTGC
Source organism: Mixophyes fleayi (assembly GCF_038048845.1). Lineage (NCBI taxonomy): Eukaryota > Metazoa > Chordata > Amphibia > Anura > Limnodynastidae > Mixophyes > Mixophyes fleayi. The sequence goes on from NC_134405.1 coordinate 63,812,311, forward strand.
CTCAATTATACAGTGCCCCAGGCTTGGAGGGGGGTTTCCAGCCACTAGGAATCCCCCCCTCCTCAGTTTGCCTATGCAGTTCAAAGTACCTGTAAAATAAATGACTTTAAAAGAAGACGATGTCGATATATGGGTGAAGGTTGAAGCTATGGATGGTTGATGCAAGTGGCCTTAGAGGTTGCATGTCAGTGGATTCTAGGACCCTGAAGCAAGTGATCTGACAACTTTATTAATATTATTTATTTATAAAGTACTAACCTCTCCTGAAATGCTGAACAAAGTAAATAATGCATAGAGGTTATTATACCAATTTAACAATTTTCAGCATTTACACAAACAGGGGACAATAAGAAAAGTAGAGGATTACAGTGTAAAAGAAACAGGGTAGGAAAGAAGAGAACAAGTAAGCTGACAGAGTGGGTATTGTAAATCAGATTGTGATATATATGATATATGATAGATTAAGCGAGTGGTGCATGTTAATATGGGATTAGGATATATACTTGTCCAAATAGATACGTTTTGATGAAGCATCTAAAAGTTTGGAGATTCTGTGAGTGTCTGGTGACATGATGGAGAGAGTTCTGGAGAATAAGTGCAGCACGAGAGAAATCCTGGAGCCATAAGTAAGAACATGTGATAAGAGAGGAAGAAAGAAGGACTCCATGTGTAGAGTGGGGATTCTGTTAAGGTGAGTACCTGGAGATTAGGGAAGAGATGTAAGAAGGTGCCAGATTGCTAATAAAAATTCCTATTTATTAACCTCCGAAGAGATTTTAATCCTCCTGAAAACTGCAGGTTTCCCCATAGGTGTCTAAGAGGACTGCAATAATGTTCTATTTATCAAGCTCCAACATTCAGAGCTTGACCCTGACAGCTAACACCATCTTTAGGGGAGAGCACCTCAGGAGAGGGATCTTCGGATCCCTCCTTGGCAGGGTTGGTCCTCCTCCCCATTGTCATAAGAACCTGAAATATAGATTATTCGGACGGACAGGCAGCTATCGGAGACGCAGTCTCGGCTAATCAATTTTAATAAATTGCCATGCAAATTAATTTATCATTGTGATAAGAGATGATAATTAACATGAGCAATATGTGATGGGTCATAAATAGATCCCTAGAGTCTGAGTCATTAAGGAAAGTAAGGCAAAAAAAGGAGTAAATGTTCTTCGGGACAAACCATGTTACAATGCAAAGGGTGCAAATTAATTTATTATTTTGCACATAAGTTAAATACTGGCTATTTTTTTCATGCAGCACACAGATACTTGATAATGTTATTTTTACACTGAAATATAAAGTTGATCTAGGACATGCCCTACCCCAACTATAAATCTGTCCCCACAATTTAAATGTACTTCCCCCTCCAATGCAACATGGTTTTGCCCAGGTACAAAGTTACTCCTTTTTTATGCTTTGCTCTCCTTAATGACTCAGGCCCCTAGAGTTTTAAACTGCATCTTGTGTGTGATAAGGAGCCAGTGCTGAGACTGATAGAGAAGAGTAATAGTTGAACATTTCGTTTCTCCAGACAGGTTGGTTCATTCCATAATCCCAAAACAATGGATTTTCTCAAATCACTTCTCATGAGAAGGATGTCAGATATATTATACACAGCAGTAATTTCTGAGCAGCCAGGAAAAGGACCTTGGTCTAATTTGGCTTCCTTCACTTTATCCACTTTTTAACAAAACACTTTTCAGTTATGGGCCAACATTTACGTTGTCTAATCTTTGTCTAACATTTTTATAAATGTGTGCGAGCATAGGTCAGTTTTCTGGCAGAATTCTCTCTCCACAAATATTGGCTGTCACCAGTTTTAGAAATGTCCCCCCTACAGTTATATTTATAGAGCTCTTATTGCTGAGTAAAACATGGGTTATCTTATGTCGGAGAGAGGCTTTAATCAAAGTCATTGTTTAGTAAAGTCAAAGGAGAATTTTAAAATGTTCCATTATAATTTGGCCAGTTCAATGACTGCTGTAGGACAGGAGTAATGATCTGACAGACTATGCTCCCTATCCACAAGAATGAGATTTTATTTTGCAGAGTGAAACATTTAACCCCTTCTTTCCAATAAGTAATTTATAAATACAGATTCTGAAGAGCCCACGTCTCCAAGTGGCCTTGTATATACAAATGTTAAAGATGACTGGTGCCCTCTCCTGAGTGTGGTGCCATTAGTGGTCCCCCAAGCTGTCAATGACAAGCCAGTCTCTGGGTTAGAATAGTTTAGTGCAGTTCCTGTCCCCATGATCACCACATGCAACTTCAAAACCTGCATGTGGAGTTGAACGTAAAGGAACACGGTGGCTCGGTTGTTAGCACTTCTGCCTCACAGCGCTGGGGTCATGAAATCAATTCCCCAGCATGGCCTTATCTGTGTAGAGTTTGTATGTTCTCCGCGTGTTTGCGTGGATTTCCTCCCGGTGCTCCGGTTTCCTCCCACATTCCAAAAACTTACTAGTAGGTTAAATAGCTGCTATAAAAATTGACCCTAGTCTGTCTGTCTCTCTCTGTCTATGTGTGTGTATGTTAGGGAATTTAGACTGTAAGCTCCAATGGGGCAGGGACTGATGTGAATGAGTTCTCTGTACAGGGCTGTGGAATCAGTGGCGCTATATAAATAAATAGCTATAGTCCTTACATTCCCCCAGTTGTCACAAACATTTATTCTAGATTCAGGCCCAAAATTAATCTTCCTGCCTGTCGCCCATAGAGTGCTTTTGCCTTCTTATACAACCTTTCCTCCCTTCCCTATAACCAAACCAATTCTGACAGGAACACATAAATACAAAATGTGGTAAAATACTAGTAATTGGCTGCAATCAAAATTGACCCTAGTCTCTCTCTCTCTCTCTCTCTCTCTCTCTCTCTCTCTCTCTCTTCTCTCCCTCTTCTCTCCCTCTTCTCTCTCTCTCTCTCTCTCTCTCGTCTGTATGTTAGGGAATTTAGACTGTAAGCTCCAATGGGACAGGGACTGATGTGAGTGAGTTCTCTTTACAGCGCTGCGGAATTAGTGGCGCTATATAAATAAATGGTGATGATGATGATGATCAGTAGCCTCATATTGAGCTTGATGCACTTTGGGCCCCCAAATGTCCACGTAAAAGCTCTGTTGCAATAATTGCAGTCTCGCTGTGTTTTGAGTGGCGGGTATCTCAGGATACGTCCAAATCAAAACATATCAGTATTTCTACATCAGGGGGTAAATGTATCATACTCCGGTTTCTTCAACTCGCTGGAGTTCGGCGAGATGACAGCTAAAATTTAAAGCGGCGCTGCCTTGTAAAGGGAAACTTGCCTTTACAAGGCAGCGCCGCTTTAAATTTTAAATGTAAATAAAATAAATGTACCTCCAACTCTAAATGTGGTCCCAGAGTCTCAGATAGACCACGGCCCCATTGAGGAATTCATGGGGTATATTTACTAAACTGCGGGTTTGAAAAAGTGGAGATGTTGCCTATAGCAACCAATCAGATCCTAGCTGTCATTTATTTAGTGCATTCTACTAACTGACAGCTAGAATCTGATTGGTTGCTATAAACAACATCTCCACTTTTTCAAACCCGCAGTTTAGTAAATATACCCCATGAATTGCTCAATGGGGACGTGCACCTGCTCAGACCTGTAAAATTACAGATTCGCAGCAGCACATATGTCCTGATCGTCATATGATTTATAAATTACTTCCCTGATGATTTATCCCCTAATTTTCAGGGGATAGCAATGCTGGTATTTTAGCTGGGAACATGTGAATAACTTCTGCTACAAATAGGCATTTAGTTAAAAAAAAGAAAGGAAAAACAAATGTTTTTGTATATTGCTCTTTAAATGGCTCATGATTTGGTAAATAATAATATTGTTGTTACCATTTAGTAAATGTTTTTCACATGCCTGGTTCACAATGTATTACACAGTTTTTTTGCTTCATTTCTTAGCCACTTGTCTTACAAAGTATCCGGGTCATGTGTCCAGTTATTATATATCAGCATTGCTTTAAGGTCTTTATAATGATACAGTGGGGACGCTGCTGGTCTCTGCAGATGGTTGGATAAAGTGTCTATATTAATTAACTCCCAATTTCCTCCCTTCTTCTTTATCTTTTTAATTAGCCCTTAGTCTTTCATGTGCTGGTCAGTTGAGGACCAGAGGTCAGATGGTCATCAGTCACTGGCCAAGACAGAGGGACTTATTGAGTGTCCTCTCCCATGGATTCTAATGAGGCCAATTAACCCATTCACCGCTGAGAGCTATCAGTTTACTCAATCATAACTCCTCAGAAGATTTGGTTTCTGGAGATTTGGTTTCACTTTCGGCACCTGACTCCTCACTGAATAGTTATCATTACTTTTTAAAGGTCTGTTTGAAAACCAAAATTTGGGTGGGAAATTCCTATGGTTTACTGCAGCCAGACCTGAGTGATGTCACCTGGCGCAGCTTGTCCCACTTCTTATCTAATAGTTTTCACCAACCTGGTTTGAAGTAAACCGTTGATGTTTAAGGTGTATTTTATCGTCACTTGAACAATTCAGACCGGTTTCTGGCAGTTGTAAAATAAGTGGGGAATCCAAGTGAAGAATATTATCACAAATAAAGGTTCATAAACAAAATATAAATTTCACTTAAATAATGATAAGTAATAAAAAAAAGAAAAGATTTTTCCTGCTCCCACATAAAGCAGTCGGGTAGTGGTAGAGGGTAAAGGGGTGTGTGTACGGGGGAGGGCTCCTCTCTAATCTGTTACTTGATATTAGAGCATTGTTGATATCCAGAAATAATCACCAACTGCATCTTCTCTAGATATCTGTAATTGAATAGAGAGAGAGCGATAGAGAGATAGAGAGAGCGATAGAGACAGAGAGGGAGAGCGATAGAGACAGAGAGATAGAGAGAGAGCCATAGAGACAGAGAGAGAGAGAGAGAGAGAGAGAGAGCGATAGAGACAGAGAGAGAGAGAGAGAGAGGTAGAAAAAGTGAGAGGTAGAGAGAGATGCAGAAGTGAGGTAGGTATAGAAGAGGTGAGTGGTATTGATGATGCGTCTTGTGTCATCAAGTGATTGGGGCAATCATATCATGAAGCCCCACACACATCGGCCAAGGTGTGAAGACACAATTTACATTTTATCCCCACCCATGGAGGGGCAGGTAAGTAGTCTCCGGGATTACTGCTTGTTCTCTGGAGCACGGGAGGTCTCCCACTAATTTGGGACGCTCCTTTGTGTCTTGCACTGTACCCCCACTAGTGTCCACTCCAGACAATTTGTGGTTAACACCTGTGTATTTAGTGGACCCTCGGTTGTGGATGCTTCACTCATGCCATAGCAAGAGCTAAAGGGGAGGGCATCAGCAAGTGGGTACCACAAAACATCCTGGCACCCCAAGTAAGTGATTGTGTAGCACCAGTAGGGTATCACACACTCTCCCGAATGTCCGGGAGACTCCGGAATTTTTAGGAATGCTCCCAGACTCCTGCATCCAAGTTACTTCCCTAGTGAAGTGGGTGATGATGAGATTCACAGCAAATCGTGTCATCCTGGCCCCGCGTCCTGCTGAATGATGCTGTGACTGGCAGCATTGCACAGCAGGGATAAGGACCAGGATGGTGATATGATTCGCACAGCCGTGCCCAACACACTAGGATCTGTCCTCCGGGATCCCTCAGAAGGGAGTCCTAAAATGTTGGGAAGTATGATGTTCCCCACATCTTCTATAGTGCAAGCTCATTCGGGCAGTGCCACCCTCTGTTTCATTGTATGTAGATGGTTTGTATCATGATCCCCTCGATGTACAGAGCTGTGTAATATGTTGGTGCTTTATCAATAATGATAACGGTAATGAGGAAGGGGGGGTGTTCCAATCGCTGGGGTGGTTGTCACTCAGTGTGGGGGTGCCACAGATAACATAAAAACAGTAAAAGAGTGACATGATATCAACCAGTGTTTTAGGTGCCCCTGAAATGTAGGCGCTCTATGCTGCCACCTGGTTTGCCTAGTGGTAGCTAATTCCCCTGAGAGACTAATCCTGACATAAAAACTGTGAGAAAAAGATGCATTAATTTACAGTGGTGCCTGTATTGTGAGGCTGCTAGTTAGAGAGTTGTTTGTTTAGTAAGAGCCAGACAGGCAGGGATTTTGTTTTTGTTTTCCTAATTCAGTGTGGGAGAATCTGCCTTTATTTCCTGCCATCACCTATTAATAGATCTAGCTGTGAGCTAGTTAGACATAACTACGTTATTCTGCCTGTTCTTCCGATTTGCCTACTGTAATGCGCCCAGCGATGACATTGGTCTTAATCCCTTGCACTTCTTATATCTCCAGATTATGGATTCCTGCATGGATAATGGTAGTGTTATACAAGCGAATAGAGGTGTCAGGAATAGAGATAGATAGATAGATAGATAGATAGATAGATAGATAGATAGATAGATAGATAGATAGATACATACATACATACATACATACATACATAGATAAATAAGATAAATAGATAGATAGATAGATAGAGGCCGCACGCAGGGGGGGTTTCTGGTTCTCCAGAAACCCCTGCCCTCCACGAACGAACAGGCACTAAACATTGCACCTACCACTGTACTGTACAGCAGCCACGGGGCTGTCAAAGAAGCGCCCGTGGCGGTGCTGTATTGCAATGCCGCGGATGCTTCCTTGACAGCGCCGCGGCTGCTGTACAATTCAGCATCGCTGAAATAGAGCTGATGCGCATGCAGCTCTGTATATATATATATTTATTTATTTTGGGGGAGGGGGGAAACCCCCCCTTAAAAATCCTGCGTTTGCCTCTGTAGATAGATGTAAAGCAAGCAGGATCCTTTTGCTTCTGATGGCAGACAATATAGAATTGAAAATTCCTCATGTAAAACCATAAATCATATCAGATAAAGGATTTGTAAAGAGAAAAAGCATTATAGGTGATTCCTAAAACAACTGGATAAATGTCTATCACTGCTACCTCACTACACTGGGGTTGTGGTTTCAATTCCAACTTCAGATCTATATTTGCATAGTTTGTTCTCCCTGTGTCTGTGTTGGTTTCCTCACATAGTCCAAAAACGTACTGATAGGTAGACTGTAAGCTCCAATAGCGCAGGAACTGAATGACTAAATAGGACAGTAACAGAACTTTGAGTCATATCAGTAGAGAAGTGGTATATAACAAAACATTTGTTGTTAATTATTATTTAACTGGGAAGAAAGGGGCTGATGATATGTTGGACATACAGTATGTCCAAAAAAAATGCAGAAACACTTACATCCAAGCACAAAAACGCATTTGCTATAGCTTCTGATGCAATTAAAAAAAACCCTCTATAATACAACAGATATGATCTTCCTTCATGTTTACCTATGAAAGTAGCAAAAATGAATTCTAATTTGCACCCTGAAAATCATATAATATAGGCACAACCAATGAAGAAAGCGCTACCAGCTTCAGAGGTCGACCTGCAATCAGCCAATCAGAAGCAGCTACTCAGCCAGCTTCATCGTCATCATCATCATCATCAGTGTGTATTTGCAGCAGCCCTCAGGCACCCACAGGTGATACGGCTACTTACAGTTGTATCTGGATCTCTGTGCTCGCCTGCCTCGCCATTACTGTTATCAGACCGCGTTTCACCGCCCTTTCCCTCCTCCTTTCCACCTGACCAATCGTAAGGAGGCACAGGTGTCAGATGTGACCACTCCTGCATGTGGATGTAAGTGTACTCTTTTTTTGTATTCATGCAAAGTATAATAATTAAATAAATAAATAAGTTACTGGGTACTAGCTTCAATCTGCACATTGGGCCTGTAAAATAGCAGCATTCATATAATATATTAATGGTATTGTGATAGGAACTCAGTGTTTACACTGCCTGCAATGTGCATGTATAAGAAGGATATAAATGCAGAGTAACTGGGTCAATTATAGGCTGGGCGTAGAAGTTCCCATGTTACACCAACTGATTTCTCTAACTCCTCCTAATACTTCAGATAAATGATTCCTGTAACTCCTCCTATTACTTCATATAACTGATTAATATAGCTTCTCCTATTACTTCAAATAACTTATTCCTGTCGGTCCTCCTATTACTACAGATAACTGATTCCTGCAACTCTTTGTATGTCTCTAGATAACTACTTAATTTAACTCCTCCAATTTCCCCAGAAAACACATTCCTATTAGGCTAGGTACACACTGCCCGATGATTGCACGAAAAACCTCCAATCAGCCAATCTGATCCATTTGATCAGATATCGTGTGTGTAATGACACAATGATCTAAAGTTGTCCCAAAGTGCCAATCATTGTTTCATTTGGTTGGTTGTACAGTTTAATATTTTCCAACCAACCACCAACTGATCACGTAGTGTGTATGCACTCATGCTCATGATCCCCATAGAGTTTACAGAGTCGGGCTCCTTTCAGCCGATGCTAGAGATGAATGTCCCGGTGAATAAATGTAGAGAGTGCTGTAAGAGGAATAATTCATTTGTTCGTTCTGAGACAGAATGTTTGGTTTCAGAGTAACAGAAACTAAATTTGTTAGGACATGTGGATAGCTGTAACAAGGCGGTTTTAATCAGTGTGACAATGTGACAAGAATGAATGAATGAATATTGTGCTGTCATTCTCTGAAGACTAGAGGACCAGATGAAGGACCAGATGAAGAGCACAGATCTGAACGTAAATCGTGTCAGTGTGTATGCATGAATCTTCAGGCTGATCGGACCTTCAGTCCTAGGTACAATCGTTTCGTCAGAAAATTCTTCAGTGTGTACGTAGCCAAACTTTGGACCTGACAACTAGATCCTGTAACTCTTACAATTGTTCCAGGTATCTTCTCCATGGTGATCTGATGTTGGCAAACCTCTACTACACTTTCTCATTTGCACTGTGCTAAAAGAAGCACCATTTTCAGAATGTATATGCATATTGCCACCTTGTGACAGCAAGGAGAATGTCATCATCCAAGGTATCTCTCTTGTAACAGTATCACGCAGCCAAGTGACTATCCTGGCAAATTAGTCGTCTCTTCCAGAAACTTGTTTGAACCAACTGCAAAGGAACTTATTGATTGCGGCAAGTAACCAGTTGCAAAGTGGATATACCGTCAAGAAAATAACTTAATTAGTGTCAAACTTGACGTAAGCCTAAAATTTTAAAGCAGGTAAATGCATATGAGTCAATCAAACGTGTGGTAGTGATGGCAAATTGTATTAATATAAGAGAAGATTAGTTCTCAATATTTGATGACTGGAGTCTGCCATAATGATGTCTCTTTACCTGAATTTTCCTGTGTGTTAGATATATTGAGCCTGAGTCATAAGGGCACACATACTGAACGCAATGTGCATTTGTTTTAAACTGCATATAAATCGGCTCTGTATTCTTCCAAAGTCAACAAGGAACGGACCTCAAGATACATGTGGTGATAACTACGGGTGTAGGGCTACTCTGCTGTACTAGACCAGACACTGAAGGGTGCGCAAATTACCCATGTGGAATATGAAATCTCAAAACAACACACAGAATAAAAAAATACATAAATGTATATATATATATATATATATATATATATATATATATATATAAATATATATATATATATAAATTCAATTAATGTTACCTGTCAATATTATAGTCATTTATGATTATACAAAAATGTCTTTATTATTTTTTTTTTTCCTGGAAAAAAATTATTAGGGTGTTCTCACTGTGTACGGTACATAAGACATTTTTACAGTTGCTCCTGCTTGTAATCACATGTTATAGCATGTATACTCAGCAGTCAGCACAAGTAGTTGGCACTCTGACTAGACCTCTTGCTGGAGCAAAAGACACCAGCGCACTTCTGCGTGCGCCTGAGTATGACTTGGACGTGGCTGCACGGGGACGCCGTCACTGTATATTGTCTATGTGCATCCGCCCCCTTTCCCCATCCCGTTCCCCCCCCCCTTCCCCCCCCCGAAATCGCAGGCTGTAGTAAGTGTCGTTTGCACTCGAAGATAACGTATTGTCGGGTTCTGAGCATGGGGAGAATGATTTTGTGAACTATACCCACAAATCAGCAGATACGTTACTAATAGACTCAGGTCCTTTGAGTATGTATGAGGATAGGTCACCAGACTAGATTCAGCATTGATTACTGGTCAGCAAATTAGGCTCAGCATTGTTCATTGGCCAACAGTGTTCTATACTAATCAGTAGAATGGATTCAACTTTGTATGTTAATTGAAAGTTTGGGCTGATTGGTGTTCACTAGTCACTATATTGCAGAGCTGGAAGCAGACATGGGCCCTGAAAAGTGACCTTTTTATTTACTTCTCCATATTTTGGTTGTTGTATCCTAGGAGAGGGGCTGGGGTGTCCTTCCTGGCGGCCAGCCCCTTGCATACTTGTCTCCTGAGAGGTGGACTAGGAAGTTAAGGTGGCATTGTAATATATTGTGAAAGTGGCTGCATATTATGCTGTTATACGCTTATGACACGAGGCCACTTTCCCAATATTTTACAATGCCACCTTAACTTCCCAGTCCACCTCTCAGGAGACATTTTGTACAAAAGCCACCAAATTCAGCTGAGCTTTGTATACAAGGCACCACAATGGTCTCAGCTTTTCTGAACGCTATTGGGCATGATGCAGATTCTGGGTAATCACGTGGTCACTGCTGACAGTAATGTATGTGGGCATTACTGGACATAATGGGCCTGATTCATTAAGGAGAGCAAGGCAAAAAAAAGGAATACATGTTCTCCAGGACAAACCATGTTACAATGCAAATTAGTTTATTATTTTGCACATAAGTTAAATACTGGATATTTTTTTCGTGAAGCACACAGATACTTGCTTTATTTTTACACTGAAATTTAAAATTGATCTAGAACATGCCCAATCCCAACTATAAATCTATCCCCACATTTTAAATTTACCACCCCCTCCAGTGCAACATGGTTTTGCCCAGGTGCAAAGTTACTCTTTTTTTATGCTTTGCTCTCCTTAATGACTCGGGCCCAATGTGATTAATCAGTAGAAATAGTCAAGTAAATATGGCAGAGTTGGAAATTTAGACAAATTTCAAAGATTTGCTACCAGAAAATTATTTGTTGAATCGTTACTGACGTGGCAGTTAATTAAGATCCCTGGTGGATCAGGCTAATCAAAGTGCCTTGAAAGTAAAGAAGTCAAACATCAATCAACAACGAATGTCACATACCTTATGAAAAGAGTTCATAGCACCTCAGTTATTTTTATTTTATATAATGTAACCCTTATATTCTCTTAATTAATGATGATTTTATCCTTTGAACCCTCTTGAGTTCTCATATGACTTTCTTACCATAAGGTGCCCAAAATTATAACCCCATAATGAAGATGTGGTCTCGCTAGTGCCTTATACAATTTTAGTACTATGTGTATATTTATCACTTTTTATGCATCCAATGATTTTCTGGCCTTTGTAGCTGCTGCCTGGCATTGTGTGCTACTCCTCAGCTTTCTGCAAGTTAGTATCACTAAGTCTTTTTCTAGCTCAGTTCTCCCATTTGTCTTCAATTAGTCACCAGAACAGGCTCTGCAATGTGCTATACGCATTTGAATATTGGCTCAGCAATTTGCTATATTCACCGAAATATGTGATCTGCATTGGGGACACCAAAATAAGGCTTTATATTGTAATGTGGTCCCTACAACATGGCTGAGCAATATACGCTATTAATCAGAATAAGGCTCTGAATTGCACTGTGGCCACCAGAACAGTATTCCTATTGTCACCACAATCTGGGCTTTGCATTGTACCATGGTCATTAGAATTAGGTACTTTATTTATGATGTGCTCGTCAGACTATCTCTGCATTGTACTGGGTTACCTGAATTGCACTATGGTCACTGGGACAGGATTCCTGCGATCTGCCGTGCACTGGGGTTAACAGAATTTGTGATCTGCATTGTAATTTGGTCAAAGGACTATTTAGAACATAACATCCATATGGATATACTAGTATTTAGGGAAACTTTTTGATGGTACCCGAGTAAGAGGAGGTAGCTCGGGCTCCCGGGGGCACCTATAAGTATATAAGACCAGGCTGATGGCATAGTGACAGCCAAGAGAGTGTCAGGATGGGGAAGCTCTTTTCAGTGATTAAGATGACATTATCGGACCTTGCCTACGAGGTTAATGTGGCAGCATGGCAGCTCGCTCAGAGAGGCGCCCAGAAACCCAGGGAAAGGCAGGTGCTATGAACAAGGTGTGATTGCAGCTGCTTGAAGCTAACTGCTAAGCTGCTTATTGAAACTGCCCTGCTGTAACTAAGAACTGGGCCAGAGAGGCAACGGAATTTGTGTCAATAAAATACCTCATACCACTGTATAATACTATAACCTGTCCTGTGTGTCATTATACAGTATTCTTTCTATGAATATATGGGGATGTTAGGCATCATTATTGTTCTAGTCTGCTGCAATACATCCAAGCCTGCAGCAAATGCTCCTGAAAGTCAGTGTCATTCCAGTAGGTGGCGCTCTTGGACTTTTGCCTATTATCAAACATATTCGCTTCGATATTTGCATTTAGCCAAAGTAACCTTTGAATGTTGTATTTTTATCATCAAATCTTCACTATATTACTGGAATATACATTTCTCATTTAGCTGATTTGCAATGTTCATTTGCATCTGTTTTTTCTTTCATGGGCAGCAGAAAGCAGACCTGCCAACCAAAATCATTTCCGCTGTGTGATAATGTTCTGCTACTGGTTTTCCTGTTAGCTCGTCTGGGCTGAGTTAATTAATTTCTGTAAAACTTATCCTATACTTAAGTATTAAATAGGCGTTAAAGGTATATTTTAACTAGAGATGGGCTGGTCCGGTTCCCCGAGAACCGAACCCACCCGAACTTTGGGTATCCGAGTACCGAGCTGAGTAGCTCGGTACTCTCCCGCCCGCTCCGAATACAAATCGAGGCTGAACGTCATCGTGATGTCGTCGGATCTCGTGGCTCGGTTCTCGCGATACTTCAAGATTATAAATACACGCCTCCACAGCAATCCATCGCCATTTGAGAGAGCAGGGTGTAGTCACAGGCTGATTAGAGCAGGGACAGAGAATACAATATTCTTATTCCAATTGCTGTAACAAAAATCGCTAGAGAAGAGAGGAGGTTAGAGGTTTATTTTATTTTTGTAATATTTGGCACTCCGCAGTGCTTTTGGGGTGTCCCCCATAATTGTGCATAAATATTTCTGGCTGTCAAAAGTCATATCTGTCAGCAGTATCTACCAAATAATTTTTAGCACTCCTCAGTGCTTTTGGGGTGTCCCCCATAATTGTGCATAAATATTTCTGGCTGTCAAAAGTCATATCTGTCAGCAGTATCTACCAAATAATTTTTAGCACTCCTCAGTGCTTTTGGGGTGTCCCCCATAATTGTGCATAAATATTTCTGGCTGTCAAAAGTCATATCTGTCAGCAGTATCTACCAAATAATTTTGAATGGATTCAAAGCAGTCCACATATGAGCAGAATGAGCAACCAGGTTCTGTCACCAGTTCTGATGTTAGTGTTCCCAGTACGTTATCTGCGCAGGGCGATGTCAAACTGCAGAGTGTTTTGAAATCAGTCCAAAAAACAAAATCAAACATTTTTTTTACTGTGTTGAAGCGAAAAAGAAGTGTTACTGAGCAAAAGTTAAGTGCCGATAAAAAAAAAATTGCCAACATGCCATTCTACACACGCAGTGGCAAAGAGAGAATGAGGCCTTCACCTTTGGCTATTAGTGGCAGATCCCAAAAAGTTACTGAGCCTACCGTTGGTGCACAACTACTGTTACGCGTCAAAGCCGAGCTGCAAGATAACAGTAAGGCATTAGAGGATGTTTGCTCTGATTCACAAATGACACCAATCCCTGTGGAGAGTCCATCCAACAGTTTTCCAACAAAATAGCAAAACAAAACCAAACAAAACCAAAACCAAAACCAAAACCAAAACACGCAATGGCGGTTTTGCAAAACCAAAACCAAAACCAAAACACAACGGTAATCCAGATCCAAAACCAAAACACGGGGGTCAGTGACCATCTCTAATTTTAACCCTCTAGGCAATCCATACATTGTATAGAAATCCTTCCGCTCGTATCTTTAGCAATCTGTTCCTCTCCTCTCCCCACTCATATTTACTTTGGCAATGGAGCCCTTGGCAGAAAAAAATAGAACAACTGAATCCATCGTGGGTACGCAGATTGGTAATATATATCATAAAATCTGCCTCTTCGTTTTCTTCAATTTTCTTCTGTTTAAAACTGACCCTTCACAGAGCCGGATTAACCAGAGGGCTTTCTGGGCTAGAACCCAGGGGCCTCGGGCAGCTGGGGGGGGGGGGGGTCTAGAAACTATTTTAACATTGTGCTCTTCAGAATGTTTTTTTTTTTTAATTTCTGCATCGCCGGCATCTTCGTTATCGGGTCCGACTGTCGCCTTAGGTTGGCTGGCAGGCAGCTAACAGAAAATCTGATGCTGTTAGCTGCCTGTTGTCACTGTAGTGCAGCCGCGGTGTGCAGTAATCTCCTTTGTGAGGAGATCTCGCGAAAGTGAGACTATGAGTCATGGGGGTAAATCAGATTCTAGCTATCATTTATTTAGTACATTCTACAAATGATAGCTAGAATCTGATTGTTTGCTATAGGCAACATCTCCACTTTTCAAACCCGCCTGAAAACTCTCAGCTTGATACATTTACCCCATAGTCTCACTCTGGCGAGATCTCCTCAGTAAGGAGCTCACTGCGCACCGCAGAAGGACTACACTGACCCAAAAACGACTGCTGCAGCCTGCACTGAAGACAATACAGTGAGGAGGATCTGGACCAGTGGAGCACAAGTAATTAGGAGGTAAGCTCTTAGGGGGGAAGCTGCGAGGTACAGGAGGGGGGGATCATCATCACTGGGGGGGATCATGAATAGCAAAAGAGAGCATAGTGCAGTATATAATGTGACTTGGCTTGGTGCTTTCTGGGCTTAAACAGCCGTGGTGAGATACCACTTCTTAAAATTACACCATAAGGGCGGAATTTCCACTTGGTATAAAGCCCTCTTAACTCTTATGAAATCAAATAAATTACCAATACAATCGAGATGGGAAGTGGACCTGTAACTTTCCCAGTGTGAATGGTTTATTAAGGTTATTCAATACGATCTCTATGTTCTGTTACAGGGGCTGTGATGAGACTGGAACCCTCATACCTGTATTGTGGAGCTGCCCAAAGATACGGCTCTTTGGGCAGAAGTGTTTGAGCAGATAGATCAGGTCACTAGCATGAGACTCCAACCACGTCCTGAAATTACTCTTCTCCAACACTGCCCTCCAGCTCCACCATCACAATAGATATATAACAGCTCATATACTTATTGCAATAAGGGCCGAACTAGCTCAGCAATGGAAAACCAAGTTCCCCCACCACTTTCTAAAATCATATCCAAAATACAGAGAAGTTATGACTTGGAAACCATTGGGTTCAAATACTCAACATCCACCTTTCCCCCCTAATTAAATGGAATCCATCCCGTCTTCTGTGCAGACCATCTGACCCATACTATGCTCCCTCACATCAGCTTAGTGAGAATCCCTGCATTTGTGTCTTCTCACTGCGGTTACTGATACACTTAATATGGTTTCACTTCCCCGCCAAACACTCCACTTTTTCCCTCTTTGATGTTATCCCTTTATATTAGTTAATATTATTGTTTTTTACAACTTTTAAAATGTTTTACAAAAAATGTCAACATAATTTATTAAGTTAAAAAAAGGTATATTTTAACACCAGTTACTTAGTTCAACCCACGTTATTGCAACTGTAAAATACGTAGCTGGAAAAACAGAGAAGGGTGAATCACAGTTCTTGTTGTTTCACGCTGGTGGGTGGAACAATATATGGGGAAAACACCATGGGGGGAATTCAATTCCCCGCAGAATACTGCAGCGGTAAGAGTATTACCGTTAATATGGTAAATTTAACCCAGCTTTCTGCTCGCGGCTCGGGGAGCCGCAAGCAAAAATCCAGCGTTAAAATGACTGTATTAACGGTAATCACGTGCACTATTACCGTAGTATCGGTAATAGTGTGAAGGCCGCGTTACTTTTCACGGAAACGTGGACAACTGAATTCCCCCTCCATGAGCCAAAAAAAGTGTGGGAGCCCAGGCACATCTGGTAACATCCACCATCCACCATTTAATTCATTGTGTTTATCAGCTTCTGGGGACAGGCTTGCTAGAACAATAACATTTGGTTTAAATCAGTTCACTTGAATGTTCTGGAACACTGAGCCCATGAATCTACAGATTTTTTGGATAGACCAGAAATTTGTATCAAATTTGTGTCAGGTGAACATTAAAAAAAAAAAACTGCCTCTTGCAACTTGTTTTTCTTGTTAATGAGGCTTTTGTTTGCGCAAGAACTGACACTTCACAAGACGCCAAGAAGTCGAGCCAGCAGTTGAAATTCTCACTTGTTGAGTAAACCACTTATCTAGCAAGCAAGTTACCAAAATCTCTTTTTTACCACTGTTAAGTACCCATAGAAGTAATTCCCACACACACTTGTATTCTCTGTCGATGGAAATGACAATAAATAAAAGGTTTTTTAATTACGAGAGAACACTAGACACAATACATTGCACAATAGTAATAAGTAGTTTATTTTCACTTTATTTCAGAGAAACATTGGCACAATCTGTTGTAGAAACAGAACTTGAGTGTGTATTTGTGTTTATTCGTGAGAGTGAGGTGCGTCTCTGCCAAACTTAATGGAATATTCAGAGATATACCAGAGGTATTATAAAGTCAGCGCTACCCACAATAGATAGAGAAGGTTATTGTCCAATCTAGTCCTGTAAAAGGGTCACCTAAACAAATAGTAAAACCTTAATTCCAGCTGCTCTGTCCCAAATAGAAATAAGGATCAACGTCACCCAGTTGAATGTGTTGTAGCATCAAAATGGAAGGATAGGCGCCAAGAGAAAACATCATCATCATTTATTTATATAGCGCCACTAATTTTGTAGCGCTGTACAGAGAACTCATTCACATCAGTCCCTGCCCCATTGAGGCTTACAGTCTAAATTCCCTAACATACATATATACATACAGACAGAGAGAGAGAGACTAGGGTCAATTTTGAAAACAGGCGATTAACCTACCAGTATGTTTTTGGAGTGTGGGAGGAAACCGGAGCACCCGGAGGAAACCCACGCAAAGATGGGGAGAACATACAAACTCCTCACAGATAAGACCATGGTCGGGAATTGAACTCATGACCAGGGGCGGGCTGGGCCGGGGAGCAGGGGGGCACCCGGGCCCCTCAGTCTAACCCCTGTTTGGGCCGGCCGCCCCCCGCCCGTGGATGCAATATTACCTATATATAACCAGGTGGCCGCATCACATTACAAGTGATGCGGCCGCGTCAGAGCACAGGCGGCCGCATCACATGAAACGAGAGCAGGTTAGGGCTTAGCCCTGAACCATGTAGAAACAGGTAACTTGTATACAAGTATGTGCCCTGCGACTAGTCTCAAAGTACAATACTTCTTCCTCTAGCCTGAGTCTGATGTTTGAGGATGAAGTATCAGACTTCTAAAGTAGTGTGAAGGCCCATGATCAGGGTTAAGGTTCAATGGTCATAGAGACAAGATGAAGTAGGTCTATATAGCTAGTTCAGGACATATGGCTTAGTGCTTAATTTGAGTGTCTAATAGTTTTGGTGCCAAAGGTATATAATAAAGGCTGAGTTCATTTAAAGCGCATCTGAGTTACTTTTCTGACCTCTCTGCAATGAAGAGAAGTTATGTAGTGTGACTGTAATACTTATTTTCTAGGGAGCGAATTTTGCCAGTTTGTCTGGCAAATTTTAGCCCAAGGGACCAGGACTCCACTCAGCCTAGTAGAAACGTTTTAAAGAAAAAAAATGCAGGTAGCCCAGAGACCCAACCCAATGCCTCCCAGCCCCCCAGCCCAGCCA
The DNA here is from genome assembly GCF_038048845.1 of Mixophyes fleayi. NCBI lineage: Eukaryota > Metazoa > Chordata > Amphibia > Anura > Limnodynastidae > Mixophyes > Mixophyes fleayi. The sequence goes on from NC_134405.1 coordinate 63,830,317, forward strand.
GCCCCTGTTTGTGATGTAGGAGCCACTATAATTCTTTCCCTGACATTGTGGGTAGTCTTCCTCTCTCACAGTACAGCCAGATCTCATCCAGTGGCAGCAGTGTATCGTGGACAGTGCCGGATATTCCAATGCCTGAGATCTCCAGTAAAGCTTAGACTACTTATTATTATTACATTCATGTCCTGGCCCTATAATAATTAAGGAAAGCAGCTGTTTATTGCAGCCCTCTCTGCCCCCCAATCCGTCCTCCTCACATGACGTGACATTGGGTAAGAATGTGTAAGAGGAAAGGAGATGCTGACCCTTCTTTTATAGGGTAAACCAAGGGTGAGAAATGGTATCATAAGGATAATATGGTTTCATTTAGTTGACAGTTTTTGTGCCCTTTAGACAGGTCCTCTACATAATGATAATATATATTATATAGTTCTGCAGTTACCTACAATGTGGTCACATACATGGTAAAATGTTACCATAGACAGGATAAACAAACCTAATTAATTCTATTTTCAAATTTGTCCAATATCAGGAGAAAGTTACAAATACAATGAGCATGTGGACAGCATAGCAGGGAAAGGACAAGACATACTCTTGGCCAGGTACACACTACAGTGTTTTCAGCTGATTATTGGGCCAATCACAGGATTAATGACCAAAACAATGTGTCACCATCCTGGATTGTAACTTAAGGGTTAACTTGCTTGAAACACTGTAAGTACATATATGAGATGTTTGCTGGACACTTGATAAAAGAAGATTTTGTAACCTTTTTCTAAATACAAGAGCACTTGAGTTAATAATGTAGGAGATCTCATACAGCTTAGTGTGTATAGTCGGGACTAATAACAGAGGAGAGGGGTGAATGTCTTTGTGTAATGTCAACTCTGGTGTAGGAGAGAGACCAAAATGCATTTGAAATGAAAGAGACTGATGTCCAGTCTGTACCTATGCTGACTTATCACTTACCAATTATTAACTGAGGAGACAGAGAGGACTCTGGGACAAGAAGTATTACCAGATAAATTGTAAGTCCAGTATAGATTATTATTATTATTAGATAATAATGTGCTAGATAAGTTAATGTCCACCTATACACAGTAGAGGCAGCCATTTTGCGAACTGAACCAATGTTTACATAAATGCAGTCCATTGGCTGATCTGCCGCCGGTGCAGTGGGTGTACTCTGGCGCTTCACTGCACATGTGCAGGCCCCTGTCCATTTTGCTATGGCAGCATTATGCCCCCCTGATACAGTCTATCAATTCTCATAAACAATGGTTCATCCCACAAAATGGCTGCCTCAGTGATGCCACTGATCCCACATGAATTGATAGAGTGTATTCTAATGACTATGAAAAATGTCTGCGTCCGCGGTGCATAGACGAAAGGTTCAAGTTAGGTCTAAGCAGTGGCCACAGATGGCAGAGAAGGATAAAGGGCATCTTTACAAACTGTGACTTAAGTACATGAAGGGAATAAAACTATACACTGGAACAATCTTTAGTATCCCTGTCCTGTGTGCAGATGTAATCCTGCCACTGCATCCTGCAGACATAAAGGTCAGCAGTGAGAGATGTGGTCAGTGGGTTAGTATACAGGAAGAGCAGAGACGTGCAGAATGACTGTAGTGACATTATATTGACAGGTGTGTAATATAGACACAGTAGATGGACTTGTATGTGAATCTTGTAGAAGGGTTATATCTGAGCCCGGTGGGAGTGGTACCCTCATTGTGGGAGTGCCATTTGCATCTTCCACTCCTCCTGATCAGGTATATAGAGCCAGCAGTTCAGGGATAATTCCCATTAAATCTAAACATGGAAGGGACACGCTTGAGCCTGGTATGTCTCCTGTGCGTGATTGCAGGTGAGTGGTTACCCTTTATCAGGATGGTATGCTGGAGATTTGAGGGGAGATACAAGCAGTCTTGTAATGAGGGAGCAATATCTTCAGGATTTTAGTGGGCACAGCACTGCACGGTAACAGCAAGAACATCTTAATGTACTTGCCGATACTGTCTGGGTGCGTGTCCTCTATTGGTAATTTGTAGTGGTGAAGAGAATGGTTATTTCTCCTAATATTCATGCATACTCATTGTGAGGCAATTTCAGCTAGCCAAATATTAGGTTCACCTCTTACAAAGTTAAGCTAGGTAGACATCTATGCAATTATATTTCAGATGCAATGACTGAAAGTCCCAATGAACATGTAGATTTATGTATATACTCCTACACGATCTGTGCTCTTCATCTCTCATAATCTGCTGAAAAGATCATGACTCTGTACACACTGTACAGATAGCTGCCTACACTGCTGGTCGTAAGGCTGTACACACTGTACAGATAGCTGCCCACACTGCTGGCCGTGAGGTTGAACACACTGTACAGATAGCTGCCCACACTGCTGGCCGTGAGGTTGTACACACTGTACAGATAGCTGCCTACACTGCTGGTCGTGAGGCTGTACACACTGTACAGATAGCTGCCTACACTGCTGGCCGTGAGGTTGTACACACTGTACAGATAGCTGCCCACACTGCTGGCCGTGAGGTTGTACACACTGTACAGATAGCTGCCTACACTGCTGGCCGTGAGGTTGTACACACTGTACAGATAGCTGCCCACACTGCTGGCCGTGAGGTTGTACACACTGTACAGATAGCTGCCTATACTGCTGGTCGTGAGGTTGTACACACTGTACAGATAGCTGCCTACACTGCTGGCCGTGAGGTTGTACACACTGTACAGATAGCTGCCTATACTGCTGGTCGTGAGGTTGTACACACTGTACAGATAGCTGCCTACACTGCTGGTCGTGAGGTTGTACACACTGTACAGATAGCTGCCTACACTGCTGGCCGTGAGGCTGTACACACTGTACAGAGAGCTGCCTACACTGCTGGCCGTGAGGTTGTACACACTGTACAGATAGCTGCCTACACTGCTGGCCGTGAGGTTGTACACACTGTACAGATAGCTGCCCACACTGCTGGCCGTGAGGTTGTACACACTGTACAGATAGCTGCCCACACTGCTGGCCGTGAGGTTGTACACACTGTACAGATAGCTGCCCACACTGCTGGTCGTGAGGTTGTACACACTGTACAGATAGCTGCCTATACTGCTGGTCGTGAGGTTGTACACACTGTACAGATAGCTGCCTACACTGCTGGTCGTGAGGTTGTACACACTGTACAGATAGCTGCCTACACTGCTGGCCGTGAGGCTGTACACACTGTACAGAGAGCTGCCTACACTGCTGGCCGTGAGGTTGTACACACTGTACAGATAGCTGCCCACACTGCTGGTCATGAGGTTGTACACACTGTACAGATAGCTGCCCACACTGCTGGTCGTGAGGTTGTACACACTGTACAGATAGCTGCCTACACTGCTGGCCGTGAGGCTGTACACACTGTACAGATAGCTGCCCACACTGCTGGCCGTGAGGCTGTACACACTGTACAGATAGCTGCCCACACTGCTGGCCGTGAGGTTGTACACACTGTACAGATAGCTGCCCACACTGCTGGTCGTGAGATTTTACACACTGTACAGATAGCTGCCCACACTGCTGGCCGTGAGGCTGTACACACTGTACAGATAGCTGCCCACACTGCTGGCCGTGAGGTTGTACACACTGTACAGATAGCTGCCTATACTGCTGGCCGTGAGGTTGTACACACTGTACAGATAGCTGCCTATACTGCTGGTCGTGAGGTTGTACACACTGTACAGATAGCTGCCCACACTGCTGGTCGTGAGGTTGAACACACTGTACAGATAGCTGCCCACACTGCTGGCCATGAGGTTGTACACACTGTACAGATAGCTGCCCACACTGCTGGCCGTGAGGCTGTACACACTGTACAGATAGCTGCCTATACTGCTGGCCGTGAGGTTGTACACACTGTACAGATAGCTGCCTATACTGCTGGCCGTGAGGTTGTACACACTGTACAGATAGCTGCCCACACTGCTGGCCGTGAGGTTGTACACACTGTACAGATAGCTGCCTATACTGCTGGTCGTGAGGTTGTACACACTGTAGAAATAGCTGCCCACACTGCTGGCCGTGAGGCTGTACACACTGTACAGATAGCTGCCTATACTGCTGGCCGTGAGATTGTACACACTGTACAGATAGCTGCCTATACTGCTGGCCGTGAGGTTGTACACACTGTACAGATAGCTGCCCACACTGCTGGCCGTGAGGTTGTACACACTGTACAGATAGCTGCCTATACTGCTGGTCGTGAGGTTGTACACACTGTAGAAATAGCTGCCTACACTGCTGGTCGTGAGGTTGTACACACTGTACAGATAGCTGCCTATACTGCTGGTCGTGAGGTTGTACACACTGTACAGATAGCTGCCTATACTGCTGGTCGTGAGGTTGTACACACTGTACAGATAGCTGCCTACACTGCTGGTCGTGAGGTTGTACACACTTCCACATTTGAATGAAATTATTCCATTGTTTATCGTTATTTTTAGGAAGTTTATAAAAGCAAATCAGCAGATGCAATGTGTTTTGGTACTCTAAAACTTGATAGTGGGAGTGTACACACTTTTGCAATATCTGAACAAAAGGCCGTGAGTCCTTTGATCGGCATGTTAATTGAATTGATGTGTACCCAGCTTTACATAGTAAGGTTGAAAAAAAGAATCCTTTCTGAAACAAAAAATGGGAACTTAATTCAAAGATTCTCTACTACTATAGCTATAAATACATTTCTTATAAATAAAAGCATTCAATCCATTTTTATATTATGTTAGTGAATTTGCCATCAGCACTTTTTGAGGTAATGGATTTCACAGCTTAACTGCCCTTACAGTAAAGAATCTTTCCAATGCTGAAAGTTATAACTTCTCTCTTCCTTAAGCAATTGGTAGCACCTTGTCATCTGCATGGTCCTGGGTACGAAAAGTCTGTTAAATAATCAGGGCACAAAGAAAATTAAAGCTCAGTATTTTATCTATCTAAAGATCTGGGTAATTCTTATGGATTACCAGCTTCATTTTCTTGCTTTATGGATCCGTTCTGTGCTATAAACATTGGGTATATTTACTAAACCGCTGGTTTGAAAAAGTGGAGATGTTGCCTATTGCAACCAATCAGATTCTAGTTATCATTTGTTTAGTACAGTCTACAAAATGACAGCTAGAATCTGATTGGTTGCTATAGGCAACATCTCCACTTTATCAAACCAGCAGTTTAGTAAATATAGTGGAAAGTGATCATTTCACTAGGACACTGTGACCATTCGCCGTGAATTGATCTGCTTTAGCCCAGCACAGAAAGGAACACTCGCTATCCAGCCTAATTGTGTATAACTTATGTGAGACGTGTAGTTTTTATTTATTTACTAAAGAAATACCTTGAAAATATTTGTACATTTTAATTGATGTCAGCAGCATTTTTGCATCTCCCTTGCAAGTTTGTTGTCTGTGATGACAGCAGAGCCAATATATCTCTGTGTAACACTATATCTCTGGTAGCATTCCCTTATTGGTGGAACACATGCTAGAACTGTGGCTGTTATCTGAAGCTAATCTCCCCCAGCATCAATGGACTGTCACTTCTCAGTGTGCTGTACTACAGGTATCTGTATTATCACTGAGTATCTGATCCTGCTGTCTGTAGAGAGAATAGAATAAGAGCTATCACCAAATAAAACCTTCTGCACAAAGCTCTTCTAAACAGTGGACATGAACATTCATCAATTCCAAATCAATAAAACAGTGAGAAAAACATTCACTTGACATTTTTGTTTGTTGCAAGATAGTAGAAGTAATATGTCAGTGTAAATACCAATTTATAACATCCATATGTTTATTAAATGAGACAGAATTTGAAAATAAGTGTGTTTTTTGGTTTAGCTTCACATTAAACTATATGAGTTATTTGCCTAACTTCATTACTGTTCTCTCTCCTGTTTTAAACAACGATTCAATTAATATAACAAAAGCATATTGTAACAGCTAGTTTTACCTAAAACAAATCAAGTGACTCCTGGCTTTCCCACATGTATCGTCAGTATATATTGTTGGAGAAAAAATAAGGTATCAGAAAGAATTTGCCCTCTGGGTGGCGCTGTTCTATTGTGTTTATAAACAATATTTTGTTATGCCTTTGCAGAACAATTCCTGCACTCATTTAAATGTACTTTTGCAAATAGACATAGAATTGATATCATGTGTACAAAATAATTTGTGCCCATGTTTTTCAGTTAATATTTATCGAATATTAAAAATAGACCCTGGAAGGGGATTTTTCCTTTTTTAAAATCAATCTTGCAGAATGTGATCTCATATCCCCATGACTTTTATAAGTAAAGTATAGCTATAAAATAATGGCGACTTAGAAACCTTATACAACATCAGCTCTGCTGACTGTAACTGCAATTAATGGAACAGTGTATTCATTGATCAAAGCCAGTGATGTGGGGTGGACTTTCGCATAAATATGGAAGTGTGTGGTGTTCAATTTCTGAATTCTTTTCTGATCAAACAAAAGAGCTAGGATTCAATGAAAGGCAAGTTAGTAGATTGCATCCTCTTAGCTACATCAAAGAATTTCCAAGCTTTCATTCTGCTTTAATCTTTCATTTTTCAGTTGTTTTTGAGAGATTGCTTGTTGAATCTACCGCACTCTCCTTTATCAATCACATACACTGATTTACTGAAGCTTGTTTTTTGTTCCTGCAAAATAGTTATAAAATCCATCCATTACAGTGTGAGATCATTGTTGCTCATGTAGATGTGGACGCCTATATAACTGTACATAAATCGTATAAGCAGTACGTTCTGATGTAACTGCCTGGGCATTCCATAACTTCTGCCGGTGGTCCTCATGGCCACATAACTCCTTCAAGACTTCTAATATTCCTATAATATAAGTATGTAAGCACATATAACATATCATGATCCCGTGTATAATGGCATCTTATATAGGGTCCTTACTTTCAGACTCCTCCCTATCTGTAATTATATCATTATCCCCTGTCTTCCTACAGCTGTGTCTGGGAAGGTCCTGGTGACGGAGAGATGTGCCCAGGGTCCAGAGTTCTGGTGTCAGGATCTGGTGACAGCCACTCAGTGTGGGGCAGTGGATCACTGCAAGCAGAACGTCTGGAAGGAAGGAGAGGTAAGACCTGGAGAGATCTTCAGATTCAACAATTACTGCACCAGGCAACCAAGTCACGGATTTCTTGGTCAACATTGTAGAATGGAAGACTTAAATCTCCTCCTGCATTATCTTGAACATTGCAGGGCAAGAATTGTATCAGAAAAACAGCTCTGCTTCTATATTCTTACCCATAACACTGCACCTTATTACACTATCTCTCTACCTAACCAGGTAACTTCAAATATACCATGTATACATCCACATCTCTACCAATGCACCCCATTACATGTATATCTCTGTACCTAACCAGGTAACTTCCCATATACTATGTATACATCCTCATCTCTACCAGTGCACACCATTACATGTATATCTCTGTACCTAACCAGGTAACTTCCCATATACAGTGTATACATTCTCATCTCTACCAGTGCACCCCATTATACTTTTATATCAGTGCCTAACCCAGGTAACTTCCCATATACTATGTATACGTCCTCATCTCTATCAGTGCACCCCATTATATGTATATCTCTGTACCTAACCAGGTAACTTCCCATATACCATGTATACATCCCCATCTCTACCAGTGCACCTCATTACATGTATATCTCTGTACCTAACCCAGGTAACTTCCCATATACTATGTATACGTCCTCATCTCTATCAGTGCACCCCATTACATGTATATCTCTGTACCTAACCCAGGTAACTTCCCATATACCATGTATACATCCCCATCTCTACCAGTGCACCCCATTACATGTATATCTCTGTACCTAACCCAGGTAACTTCCCATATACCATGTATACATCCCCATCTCTACCAGTGCACCTCATTACATGTATATCTCTGTACCTAACCCAGGTAACTTCCCATATACTATGTATACGTCCTCATCTCTATCAGTGCACCCCATTACATGTATATCTCTGTACCTAACCAGGTAACTTCCCATATACCATGTATACATCCCCATCTCTACCAGTGCACCTCATTACATGTATATCTCTGTACCTAACCAGGTAACTTCCCATATACTATGTATACATCCCCATCTCTACCAGTGCACCCCATTACATGTATATCTCTGTACCTAACCCAGGTAACTTCCCATATACAGTGTATACATTCTCATCTCTACCAATGCACCTCATTACATGTATATCTCTGTACCTAACCCAGGTAACTTCCCATACACCATGTATGCATCCACATCTCTACCAGTGCACACCATTACATGTATATCTCTGTACCTAACCAGGTAACTTCCCATATACTATGTATACATCCCCATCTCTACCAGTGCACCCCATTACATGTATATCTCTGTACCTAACCCAGGTAACTTCCCATATACTATGTATACATCCCCATCTCTACCAGTGCACCCCATTACATGTATATCTCTGTACCTAACCCAGGTAACTTCCCATATACAGTGTATACATTCTCATCTCTACCAATGCACCCCATTACATGTATATCTCTGTACCTAACCAGGTAACTTCCCATATACTATGTATACATCCTCATCTCTACCAGTGCACCCCATTATACTTTTATATCAGTGCCTAACCCAGGTAACTTCCCATATACCATGTATACATCCACATCTCTATCAGTGCACCCCATTACATGTATATCTCTGTACCTAACCCAGGTAACTTCCCATATACTATGTATACATCCCCATCTCTACCAGTGCACCCCATTACATGTATATCTCTGTACCTAACCCAGGTAACTTCCCATATACAGTGTATACATTCTCATCTCTACCAATGCACCCCATTACATGTATATCTCTGTACCTAACCAGGTAACTTCCCATATACTATGTATACATCCCCATCTCTACCAGTGCACCCCATTACATGTATATCTCTGTACCTAACCCAGGTAACTTCCCATATACAGTGTATACATTCTCATCTCTACCAATGCACCCCATTACATGTATATCTCTGTACCTAACCAGGTAACTTCCCATATACTATGTATACATCCTCATCTCTACCAGTGCACCCCATTATACTTTTATATCAGTGCCTAACCCAGGTAACTTCCCATATACCATGTATACATCCCCATCTCTACCAGTGCACCTCATTACATGTATATCTCTGTACCTAACCAGGTAACTTCCCATATACCATGTATACATCCCCATCTCTACCAGTGCACCCCATTACATGTATATCTCTGTACCTAACCCAGGTAACTTCCCATATACTATGTATACGTCCTCATCTCTATCAGTGCACCCCATTACATGTATATCTCTGTACCTAACCCAGGTAACTTCCCATATACCATGTATACATCCCCATCTCTACCAGTGCACCCCATTACATGTATATCTCTGTACCTAACCCAGGTAACTTCCCATATACAGTGTATACATTCTTATCTCTACCAGTGCACCCCATTACATGTATATCTCTGTACCTAACCCAGGTAACTTCCCATACACCATGTATACATCCTCATCTCTATCAGTGCACCTCATTACATGTATATCTCTGTACCTAACCCAGGTAACTTCCTATACACCATGTATACATCCTCATCTCTACCAGTGCACCTCATTACATGTATATCTCTGTACCTAACCCAGGTAACTTCCCATACACCATGTATACATCCTCATCTCTACCAGTGCACCCCATTACATGTATATCTCTGTACCTAACCCAGGTAACTTCCCATACACCATGTATACATCCTCATCTCTACCAGTGCACACCATTACATGTATATCTCTGTACCTAACCCAGGTAACTTCCCATACACCATGTATACATCCTCATCTCTACCAGTGCACACCATTACATGTATATCTCTGTACCTAACCCAGGTAACTTCCCATACATCATGTACATATTCCTGCCCTTAGACGAAGTGAATGACAAATACATTCTCATAACACTGCACTCCATTACAACAATATCATTGCTATTAATCACAGTAGCCACACACTGTGTACCAATGTACACAACACATATTATATGATACCCTGTATGTAACTGTGTGCTTACATTAGGGTATTATGTCATTGGACAATCTGCACATTTAGGCACTTAGACTTCTGTATCAGTTTCACAATCTGCTTTAGAACACAAGGGTTTGTCCTCTTATCTCTTTGTCTCAGTGGTAAGATGCTGTGATGTAATTATTACCTTCATAATCTGCCTACATGATGGGCCTCACTCACTCTCTATCTCTGACTTTCTGTCTCTTTCCCTGAATAGGAGACCCTGTGTGGGCAGTGTAAGCAGATTGTCACCGTTCTGCTGAACATGGTGAAGTCATCCTCTATCCAGGTAACAGGGACAATGGGCTGTAAAAGTGGCGCATGAATTTTAGAAATATACAAACTGTATTTTAATATATGTGTTTTTAATGCACCTCCTGCTCCCCTGACCAAATCTATTAAAATACATGGCTGCCACCTGTATGGTGTTGGACATAAGAACCCGTTAATACAGCTGCTTCAAGTTAGCTTGTTATGTTATGGCAGTATACAGTATTGTGCAATATTAGAGGAGTAAAACACGTACCAAGTCTCTATCATGTCTGCAGACGTCTATCAAGAAGTTCCTGCACAATCAGTGCAATCGCATTCCTGTGTCCTCATTTATCAGTCAGTGCTTTCAGCTGGTGGAAGAATATGAGGGTGCCCTGGTGAACATTCTGGAAACCCAGATTGTAAGTAGCTGTTATCAATGTATTCACTTTTATTTATCAGCATGTGTGTTTGTATACTACTCTGGGGTGGCAGGGCTAGAACCAGCCTTCAACCAATCAGGGCACTACAACCTTCATGGGACTGGACCAACCTGGAGTCAGAACATTAGAACTTTAGCCAGATTAGACCAACCTGCAACCAATTAAAACAAGTGAACATCCACAACACAAATGCTAATAATAAAATAACTGTGTGAAAGGTGACTCTTGTTATATAGTGAGAAAGTGGTGTTGTTGCAGGTGGTGTGGGTAGTGGAGAAGAAGTATGGATATATTGTATGTTGGCCATAATTCCCTGTAACTTTGGAAAGTCAATATATGAAAACTAGTGCAAGGAGAAAATGGACGTTGCCCATACCAACCAACCAACCAACCAACCAACCAACCAACCAACCAGAGATTTACGTTCATTCTCTTACTCTTAGTACAAAATTACTGACAGAATTGGTTATGTTCAACACCACATTTTTTATTTGTACCAGTTTTCAGAAATGTCTGCCAATATTGGTAGTAGATCTTGCAAATTTTACGCTGGAAAACAACAATGTAAGGTGAAATCTTCAATTGATAAAGCTAAGTATTATATTTAATTGTTTGCTGTTTTACAGAACCCTGATTCAATCTGCACTAAACTTGCCCTATGTTCTTCTGACCAATCTGTTCACTGGAACCCAGAGATGCCGACCAAACTCATCTTGGAAAAAATTATGCCTCTTGTCCATGATAGTATTCAGACGATCCATGCAAAAGCAACCCAGGTGAGAGGACATATATGTATATATTAAAATTCACCTGTCACCTCCACAGTGGAAGCAACTACTGTGGACTGAACCTATAGTCATGAGAATGCAGCCAATCAATTCACCAGAATCTAGAGACAACAGGTCCGTAACTAGAGCTGTGCAACAGGGGCGACCGCCCAGGTCGCAACGCTGAAGGGGGGCGCAATTTGGGAATATTTTAGGTTTATTTGGTTAAAATTGAGGGCTAGGGGGGCAACATTTGTCTTTCTCACCCCAGGCGCTAGAATTCTGAGAGACACTATTGGTTCAGCCCACAAAATGGCTAATTCCACTGCGTGTAGGTAACGGGGACTGGTGTGTTATATGTGTGTGTATGTATGTTTGGTTCACTAGAAATTTGCAGCAGGGACAAATGTTATATCTGTAGTATTTTTACATTGCATAATTTAACTGCAACTCTAACTGAGGCCCAGAGATTCTTATTTCACACTGGCTAAAAGTCTAACTTTCCTGGGGTGGTGTCATCCAATTTAAGTTTGGAACATGTTCTATAGACATTATCCACACATAAGCTATGATTATTCGGTATAACTTTGTCACAGATTACAGAAGTGTGTTTTCGTCACACACACACATAGATCACAGTCTATTCTCATTGTATTGCTGCGTTTTGTGTACTATTTGAATATTTATCACTGTTTTACAGAACATGAAAGAAGACTGGCCCATCCCAATGCCACTTTGTTGGATGTGTCAGTCATTTGTAGGAAGATTTGAGGCAGCAATCCCAAAGGTAAATACCCAACACCACATAAAATGGCCTTGTTACATCAAAGCTCAAACCTCTGTTGATCTTTATTCCATGAAGTTAGGGCCCGAGACCACCACGATGAGCTTTTAGAACAGATAGTGTTGAGGTCTTCACCTTTAGCAGCCGCCCTTCCCGTAGAGTTTTATGTGCTCACTTGGATGCCCCCAGATCTTAAGCTCAGTGTAGTAAAAGCTCACCAATGATGGCCGCAGCACAGATGGAACCAGAGGCACTAGCCCAGACTGGAGCGGGTGGTCAGAGACAGGCCGAGGTCAGGGGTCCGTAGCAGACAGGCAAATCAGTATCCAAGCAGAGGTCAGAGTCACAAACGAAACAGTGGAATCCAGTATTCAAGATCAAAGGGTCAGGGTAACAGGCAAGGTCCAAGGTACAAGCAAAGGTCACAACAGGATATCAGGCAAACAAGAGTCCAACAGCAGGTCAGCAACAGCACAGGACTGCAAACGCTATAACCGGCAGGGAGGCCCAGTCCTCCCTTCCTTAAATACCCAGAGCAGCCAATAGGAGCAGAGCAGCCCAGCCTAACCTAATCAGCCCAAGGAGGCTGATAATAAATTATCATTTAATGCGCACGTGCCTGGCTGATTTCCCTGCCGGGACGTGGCATTCTGACAGCACGATATCCAGCCGTTGCCCTAGCAACGGTCGGGCCAGAAGTCGGAAGTAATGTCCCGGTCATCAAGGAGACGACCGGGACGCTGGGGACAGAGGAGAGCAAGCCGCGGCAGGTATGGACAGCGCCACGGCTCATAACAGTACCCCCACCTTGAGGAGGGGTTAAGAAACCCCAACACCCTGGCTTCATGGGGAATTGTTTGAAGAATTCTTTAATAAGTCTATCAGCATGAAGACGCCTCCGCGGAACCCAGGCACGTTCCTCTAAACCATGGTACTTTCCACTGGACAAAAAAGTGAATCTCCCCCTGGACTCTCTTTGAATCAAGTATTTACAAGCCGAAGATGTGTAAATTTGCCAGAATAAATGACAGGTTTGAGCAAAGAGCAATGAAATGTGTTGGGAATTTTCAAGAGAGCGGAGAAACTTTAATCTATAGGTCACAGGATTAACTTGCTTAAGATGGTAAAGGGGCCAATGAATCTAGGTGCGAGTTTTCTACAGGGTTGTCTCAGCCTAATATTGCAGGTGGATAGCCAGACCTTCTGACCTACTTTGAAAGAGCAGATTCTACAGTGTAGATCCTCAAACCTTTTGGACTGAAATGAGGCTCGCTTTAAGGCAGACTGAACTTTCCTCCAGATACTTTTCAGGCTGGAAGCCGTAGAGTGTATGCCTGGGAGACCAGAAGAGTTAAAAGAAACCAAAGAGTTAGACCTAGTGTGGAAACCAAGATTACAATAGGGAGAGGTACGAGTACTGACAGGAATTGTTGTATGCAAACTCCGCCCATGGTAACAGAGCCGACCAATTGTTGTGGAATTCAGAAGTATACAGATGTAGAAACACATGGCAGTCTGAATTGATCAATACATTTCTTATACCTTGCATTATTATATGCCATCTCCAGATTCTCAGGAACCTGACAGAAGATCATGAACTAGTGAAATCACAGAGTCATGAGGAACAATGTATTACTAATTCTTTATGAACTGATCAGCTGTATTCTCAAATATTGGATCAGCCGAAGAAATGTCTGCTTCCATTGGTGACAGGATCATTAAAAGTGTTTGGAGTCATGTAGTAAAACAATCTAGTAGAGTTATTCCTGATACATAAGACTCTCACTCCAGCAACCCTTACTGTGATTGTAATTAGAGATGTTCACTGATCCCTCTGTGTTTTGGCTTTGGTTTTGGATCTGGATCTGGATTAACTTCGTGTTTTGGTTTTGGATCCCTATTTTTTTCTAAAATCAAATAATTTGGCTCTTTTTTTGTTCCTACATTATTATTATTAATTTTTGTCAAGTGACAAGAACACTGCTCCCCCTCCTGTTTCTGTATGAGCAATGTCACTGGATCTCCTGGGGAGGGAGGTACTTATGGAATCCAAAACCCACGAGATCCAACAATGCAACAATGACGTTTTGCCTAGATTCACATCCGAGAACACGCGAAAGTACCGAGCTGCCTCGCGAGCCTACTCGGATCCCTTTAGTTCGGGGGGGCTTGGTTTTCAGAAAACGAGCAAGAGCCTCTCTAATTGTAATGTCACACCTTTTATTTACAGGATGCCATTGCACTGGGTGCATCAAAGCTTTGCCTTGTCCTGCCTGGGTCGATCGCCGGGGTGTGCCAGTGCTTGGTTGAGAAGTATACTGTCATTATAATAGATACCATATTAGGAACACTGGGGCCGAAACTGGTGTGTGGGATGTTGCTCATGTGCGCTACAGATGAAAACTGTGAGCCAGGTGAGTACAGTTTATGGTGTATACATACAAATAGCAATCTTGTCAGTAATTACATTTTAAATAAAGCTCAAAAGTCCTATCAGCATATGAATGGTGCAGTTCGTACAACAAAATATCTTTACACTTTTTCTTAAGCCCCTTTCTCCAGACTTCCCAGGGAGTAGGTCACCCTCCTGGGTCCACTTCTTTCTTGTGCAGTGGGAGGGGCGAGACCTTGATGCAGCGATTCACATGGTCAAGCCCCGTCTCTGCAGTTCAATGATGTGATTTGCCCAGCCCTGTCACCTGCACTTGCCCTTTCAGCAAGTCCTTGAGGGGAGGTCCAAATAGTAGGCAAGCATGCCTATCAGTCTTACCTACCAGAGATACAGGGTACAGTCAAAATCTGAGACAGCGTGGACATAGGGGTATATTTACTAAACTGCGGGTTTGAAAAGTGGAGATGTTGCCTATAGCAACCAATTATGTTCTAGCTTTCATTTATTTAGTGCAGTCTACAAAAAGACAGCTAGAATCTGATTGGTTGCTATAGGCAACATCTCCACTTTTTAAACCCGCAGTTTAGTAAATATACCCCATAGTCTCTATACGCTATATCTTCCCATAGAAAGGGCATATTGGTTATACAATAGTAAAATACAAAACACAGTGATAGTAACAACCACTTATAATATACACATGCACAAATTGTTCAATTATATACCAAATACCAAAATAGAGAAATAAAGTTCATAAAAGAGAATAACTACAATGAAGAAGGTTCTTCGTAGGGAAACAAAAACCAGGCAATACTACATTCACATTCATTAGGCAAGTTGGACTTATAGGGGCCTATTCATTTCTAAGTGAATGTCTCCAGAATGGTCGATGTTACATCACAGATTATTCTTCACATCTGAAAGAAGAGCGCAACAAACATCCGCACTGATACTGCCGGGACCAGAAATGTGCGCAGCCGGACATGTCAGTGCTGTTTGTTGGCACATCACTTAGGACTGAGTTATCCCCTTAGTCATAAAATGGTACAAGGTTTCCACATCAACGATTAATATATAGAAGTCACTGCTTCCGAGAAAATGTATATGCCGAATTCTACTCAATAATTATGATCATTAGAATAATGTATTTATTATAGTTTATTTATATAGTGCCAATCTTATTACGCAGCACTGTACAGAGAATATGGAGTAGATCACACCAGTCATTGCTGCATAGGAGCTTACATTGTAAATTCCCTACCATACATACACATAAACAGGGTCCATTTTAACACAAGCCAATTAACCAACCAGTATGTCTTTGGAGAGTGGGAGGAAACCGGAGCACATGGAGGACACACGCAAACACGGGGAGAACATACAAAATTCACACAGATAGGGCTTTGGTTGAAATTGACCCCATGACCCCAGCGCCAAGGCCGCAATGATTCACCCCACTGTGCGTTGATGACAAGTTCACTTTAATAAAGTTTAAATGTTCTATATAATACAGAGTGATCTCCAGGTTCTGACCCCTACAGATCATTCTAACTCCCGGCAGCCAAGTCAGTGATGACCTCTCTATTGTACTGAGATTGGTTATGATCCTGTTTTGTTACTGTATATAATTCAGAGACGCACCTTTCCATTGTGCAGGGTTAATTCCAGATCTGGAGTCTGATATGACCTGTGACATGTGTCTGGCTGTCGCCTCCATTGTGAAGCCTACAACTGGTGCAAACTTGACGCAGGAAGGAATAAACGCAGCTCTGTCCAAAGTGTGCACTGGCCCACTGGAGTGGAAAGAGGTGGGAAAGGAAGCGACACCGGTCCCTGCTTACTTTACAATGTGCTATTCTAAAATAACTTACTTTAGCTGTAAATATATTCGTTAGAAATCATTTACATCGTTAGGCAAATTAAATGTATGCAGAATAAGCATGGTTTAAATCACTTCAATTAACATAAATCACAAGTTCTAAAAAATGGATGTGGCTAAATTATTAGATAAATGAATTCACCCTATACAGAAATCCAACATTAAGATGGAATATCCAAACTTAGCTTTCTGCTCATCATGTTGGTCTGTGGTGGGTCCTAATCAAACTGGTAGAGTAGTTTATTGATAGCGTTTGCAAGATCCCCAAGTATGCCCAAACAGTGCCACCTACATTAGATCCACATCACCTCATCCCTTTAGGGATTCATTTTGTCAACTTGCTTTGTGCTGAATGAACTAATTAATATATATATATATATATATATATATATATATATATATATATATATATATATATATATATATGAGAGAGAGAGACAGACAGACATTTACAGTTAATAAATCAAATAAAGTGTTAAATAACATACTTAATTGTGACTTGGGCTGGTGCTTATCTGTAACTGAATGGAATTGTTAAGGTTGCCTTGAGATTTGAGTTGATATCCCTAAGGCTTGTATAGTCCTTGGGGTAAATTTATCAAGCTGTGGGTTTGCAGAAGTGGAGATGTCACCTATAGCATCCAATCAGAATTTAGCTGTCATTTTGTAGAATGTACTAAATAAATGACAGCTATAATCTGATTGGTTGACATAGGCAATATCTCCACTTTTTCAAACCTACAGCTCGATAAAATTACCTCCTTATGTAGGTTGGATGTCACCCCTAAGGCTTAAGATTCTACCATACATTATTATTCATATGGTGCCAGCAATAAATAAATATATATATATATATATATAAAATAAATACAGTAATTAAGCGCAACTGGGTATTACAGACAGACAACAGTAAGAGCTCCCTACAGGAATTCCATCTATATGACATTGGAGTTGGACATATGAGGTTAGAGGTCACATAGTGCATCCAGGTCAAGTTAGACTGCAATAAGACGTACTGCTTAGGGGGGGTACATGATCCAGTCACACAGCAATATTGGTTTGGGTGGGGGTCAGTTGACGGAGCCAGAAAGAGACTAAAAAGTACATTTATAAAGCAGTGTGTTTGAAAAGTGGAGATGTTTCCTATAGCAACCAATCAGATTCTAGTTTGTAGAATGCACTAAATAAAATCTGATTGGTTGCTATAGGCAACATCTCCACTTTTTCAAACCCACAGCTTGATAAATTTACCCCTAAATGTAAGTTTCATGTGAACTATGTAGAGGGGTGTAATCTGATCGGTTAAGAAGGTGGTCTGTGAATTTGATAAGCTTGCCTAGGGTGAGATGTTGGTGCAGTTTTGGTAATGGATGTTGACAATGTTTTGTATTTATTATTGCGATACTTTTTGTGCTGAATGAATGGTTATATACTAATCATTGCTACAACTATCACTCACAGACTTGTTTAGTCTGAGGCTGTAGTATTGACAACATTAACTGGATATGAGCCAATTATGTTTTAGTATAAGTTCCCTTTAATATACCATCTTTTTGTGTGTTCTCAGTGTCATGTATTCCTGCAAGACCATCAGAGAGAACTATCTGAGCTTCTCCTTAAACCTTGGGATCACAAGACAACATGTCAGGTACGTAAAAAAGACCAAGACTAAGCCAATATGTATTACAGGTTGAAACTATTTGTCTCAAATTGTTGTAGAATTACAAATCCAAGCATGCAGGAGAGCTGTGTCCTACTGTATAAACAGCATGGCAGAATCTGTACATGTATACCTTATATCATTGTGGATCAGCAACTCTTATTTTCTACGAACAGGCAGTAGGTGCTTGTCCAGCTCTATCTAAAACAGCCCCTGAGGATTCTGGGTGTGTAGTTGGACCGAAATATTGGTGCCAAAACCTGGACACTGCCAGGGAATGTAAGGTGAGTTTGGAACCATCAATAGTTGAACCTGACATACAACCGTTAGGAAAATTCTGAAGTGCTAAAAGACAAGAAATTAAATAAAATGCAACGTAAACCATTTTTTATTTTTTTTCCAGGCCATTGGACATTGTCTGGCACACGTGTGGCATTAAATTCCTGTGAGCTGCAGATCATTCTGTCAAGATAATCCACCTACAAACTCCAATAAATTGCTGTCTGTATAAAAAGTTTCCCATGTTGAATTTAAAGTGAGCAACATGTTTTTTTGTCATATACAAATGAGACAAGTTACAATCCAATCTGTTTTTAATTATGATAATTTTTACTAGAATGGAACAAAACAAAAAAAAACAAAAAACTGGTCGCTTCACATACCGCCGAGAATAAAGGACCTTAGTGTGTGCATGTGTGTGGTTCATCATTTAGATTGTAAGCTCCAATGAGACAGGCACTGATGTGAATGATTAAATAATCCTGTACAGCACTATCTGTTATGGTGGTGCTGTACAATAATAAATAAATGTATATTGTCAGATTTGTGGTTTGAAATATTTTAACTTGAGTTTATTAGAAACAACGCATGATCATACCAGTAAGGGGCCTTCTTTCTCACAATAGACACTTCTAAACAGGGACAAGTGGAGGTGTTGCCCATAGAATCAGATTCTAAATTTCTAGTCTACTAAAGGAGAGAGAGAATCTGATTGGTTGCTATGGGCAACACCTCCATTTGTCCCATTTTAGGTTTGCTAAATCCACCCCCTGGGTCTCTCCTAATAGACACTGAGGGGTAAATTTATCAAGCTGTGAGTTTCCAGTGGGTTTGAAAAGTGGAGATGTTGTCTATAGCAACCAATCAGATTCTAGCTGTCATTCTGCAGAATGTACTAAATAAATAACTAGAATCTGACTGGTTGCTATAGGCAACATCTCCACTTCTGTCATGGAACTGGTTCTAGTAAAGTGTTAAATATCTTGAGGGACATTTATTAAAACTATTCCAGAAAGTAGGGGCTGCCCATTACATTTCATTTACTTGTGAAACCTCATTATTAATTCCCCCCCTCCCCTGTATTTAAGGCTTATAATTAAAATTAGATTATTAAACTTCTAGAATAGGCTTGGCCATACTGTGGCTCTCCAGATGCTGCGAGTACAGCACACCTTCCCAGCTATCTGCTGGGGTTTGTAGTTTCACAGCACCTGAAGAGCCACAGGTTGGTCAGGTCTGCTCTAGAGTGTGTGTTTAGTAAGTAATCTTTCCTAGTATAGGAACAGCATACAACAGGATGCTGCATGTAAGAAAATAAAAAGATCCACAGAAATGGGATTATATTCACTTTATTATGCATAAAATTAAAATAAGATCTAACCATTTAAAATAAGTGATACTCAATCTACAAAGTGATCTACACATGTCATCCACCAGCACCATCTGTAAGAATAAGGGCTCATACAGACACTTCCCTCTGTACCCATGGTACGTTCAGCCATATATGCTGCTCCTTCCACAACATTACACCACTGTATACTCTGGTGCTGCACCTCATCATACTGCTGTATAAAGCAGCCATAGCACAATACTTGTCACTTGGAAACACAGAGCAGAACCAAGGGCAAATATATCCTACTAACAATAACAGATGTTCCTGTAAAAGTACACACATTACAGTGCAGTGTAACCCAGTGTACAAACTACATACATCTGATAAAGCTTGTTTGGTGAACGAACAAGGACCAAGTACCTGACTAATAACCAACTACAACACCATTAGATATACACAGAGTATATCTGAAAGCTGAGAAGAGCCACAGATTACATTGTGCTATAATTGCTTTACCTGGTTACTGACCAGCTTTACGCTGTTACCCTCAGCTGAAGCAATACACAGAATAATAATCACACAGAATAATAATCACACAGACAATGATGGAGTCTAGGAGAAAACGGGTTTAATTTATGAGGGGAAAAAAAACATATAATTCGATTTTTTACTCCTTGTAGACTTTTTATATAAAATATACACATTCACACAGTGCCTGGGAAGAGCAAGAGTTGAAAGTTAGTTCTGCAGGGGACTACCAGGCTGGAGAACGGGGATCTGCAGCTTCGCTGATCTACGACGTAAGGTGTTTGTTATCTGTTTCTGGCTGTGTAAGGGTTAACACTCCACTCAAGATCTCACAGTCTTGTTTCTCACAAGTGTTAGTGTCCATCTCCCCCAAGAGAAGGGGGGAGTGCTGGGGGATGGCTTCATGCTCCCTCCTGGTTCTGTTCTCCGTCCTCACGTCTCTTCCATATCTGTAGGTGATAACATAGTAATCATTAGAGTGACGCAGCAGTGTGTCTCCTGTACCAGTCTAATTGCTTTGCTCCCCCTAAAAGGACAGGCAGAGACACAGCAATCCTGGCAGCAAGAAGTACGGTAGCAGTAACAGCAGACACCCAGCCAGGACATATTCTCTTATATACAATAACAAAACAAACTTTATTTGTTTTCTTTTGTGAAAGAATACAATGGGCCAGACAAAATAAATGTCTTGAGATTCTGTGTTCTCAGATGTTACAATAGAAGGGGCAATGTTACATTAAAGTCACCACTTCCCAGCTAAGCACACTTGTTCTTTACGGCCAGCACCTCGAATCACAAGAACACACTGTGTATATTCATGCGTATGTTCTGTTACATAAGAGGCAAAATTCCTAGACTGCTCCTCTCAGACACAAGTACACATCTACCCCTCCGCATACCTCACTCAGCAGGTTGAAGTATTGATTCCTTCTGTCCCCATTCCATACACATTACACACACACACAGTAACCTCTCCACCTATAAAGGATCTGAAGTGCTCAGCATACATAGATAAGTGTCTCCACAACACTGCACCTTATAACTTACCTGAATATAGGCTTCCGATAGAGTGATCATCTGGGGCAGGATGTCGGTTACTTGCAAGTCTTGCATTTCATACCATTTCCCGGTGCCCTGAACACAGACAGACAGACATTGTAGAATGTGGATGAGGAGGTTTCAGATCACACAAATCTCCTGTTATTACAAGCAGCATAATTATAGAGGATGGGATTATTTATTCCTAGCCAGTCTCAATGTAAATGGTATTAGCCGTACATCCCTAGAGACTCCTATTTGTAATACAACATTAACTCCTCCTGTCCACATCTCCAATCAGGGGGTGTTTCGGTCCATGGCCCTGTCATCTATTATAATTAATAGGACCCAACCCCAGTATCCTCCATGGTTTGATGAGATTTTCTCCACCCTAAAAAACTTCTACATGCAGGCGTGTCTAAAGCCAAGGAGTCAATGGCAGCAACATATACAGCTTTGACACTTTGTTATTCAATATCCTGAGAGCTCTCAGGCCTAGCAAATGCAGCTAAAGTAGTCATTGAATCTTGACTAGCGGAGGAGAGAGGCCCTTCTATTTCTATTCGATATCGGCACATGGAAATGGTCATACTGTATCATTGCGTGTGTGGCGGCAGTCAGTGGGGTACTCACATGGTGCAGAACATGAATACGGTACGAGCCCTCATTGGGCTTCCCATCATGCACTATATTAGCAATAAGATCGTATGTTGTGCTCTTGTGCACAGCCTGGAACTCCTCTGCCAGATACTCGCGCAGATCCACATTCCTGAGGGGAGACGACAAGGATAGAAAAGAGGTAATGTAGCCAATGATATAAGCATATACCGCAGCAAGGATAGAAAAGAGGTAATGTAGCCAATGATATAAGCATATACCGCAGCAAGGATAGAAAAGAGGTAATGTAGCCAATGATATAAGCATATACCGCAGCAAGGAAAGGAATCCTAAACGTCCTTAAGACAAGCTTATTAAATTCCATATAAAAAGGCATCTATTCAGGTCTTTAGAAGTGATTCATTTCATGCTTCTAGCAACTTGAATTAGCCCAGCCCGTGTTAAGGGGCATGAAAATAACTTGGAGGGTACAGACTGTTGCACTTTTGTATTGTGTTCTATAGTGAAGATGGGATTGTACTCACGTGATGGGGAAATTCACAATAGTCGGGTTTTTCTCCACAAAAAAGTTGTTCTTGGTGAAGCGCTTAATGCAGAATATCAGGTATGGCGGCAGCTTGGTCAGCTGGAAGCGCTTCAGAAAGTTTTCTTTGTAGGTCTTGTACTCCTGTAGATGGGGGCATTCCATAAACCAACATACACTTTATAACAAGTCACACCACTAGAGGGCGTAGGGTCGCTATGAGATGATCTTTACATCTATAACAGGTGTAGAATCATTCTAGTGTGCACTCCACATATTGTGATTAATTCTAAATCTGCCCTGTATATCCATTATCACACCACCACACACAAATAACACACAGAAGTGTCAGAGAAATATAGCTTCTCACATATGTATATATGAAATTTGTGTAATCACTAGACACATTTATCGTGCATTAAACATACTGATATGCCACCTAGTGGCTGAAATGCAAAATAATAAGTCTAAAAACAACATGACTGAAAAATGGATTTGGGTGCAGTAAAATGGAGACTGTTTTAAAGTGCTCCTGTCACCCACACAACATGGATGGTTCTTCTATGTCACTTTGTCCGCAGTTAGGTCACGGATTCCTACGGACTGGACAGGCTCCATTATTAGGAGTCTCGGGTCAAGTTCATAAAATTACCGCAGCAAAGCAGACACCTGGGTACGTGTGTTAAGACTACAGAAAGCAGCTCAGGCAAAACAATCACTACAGTTTTAATGGTAAAAACACAGGAAATACGGGGGGAGAATAAGGGCAGGTTCCGTTTGGGACAGCTGTCTTGCATCAGGTTTACTAGGATACGTCCATTTCACAAAAACGTGTATAAATTATAAACAAACTGAAAAAGTAGCCTAAGAAAATGTAGAAGAGAAACACAGTATAAAAGCAGGCGATCCGCCAGCATTTATATAAAGGTCCCTGGATCCATATAACAAATACACTGTACTGCAGCCCATCACCCTGTACCTTCTCCGTGATGCCATTGAACTTGGCGAGGATACTGAAGAGCGGCACTTGTGGGATGATCAGCTGCTCCTTCTCGTCCTTATAGAGGGGGGCAGTGGGGAGGTCCAGGGTCAGGTACATGAAGGGAGACTCCAGGATCTTCTCCTGGTACTCTTCATTGTGCAGCAGCTGCTCCTTCTCCTCTGACGGCTGGAGACAGAACACAAGAGAGTTCACATAACCGGACAAGAGACAAGTATCCAGGCCCTGAGCCATCATCTCCTCTAGGAAACTGTAGTTAGTCGCTTCTGTTGTATAAATGGACATAGGTGACAGAGGGAATGGAGGTCCTGTTGCCAACATGCAGGTATGCCACCCTATATGTACACGGACTACATGATATACACAAGTACAGTGCGTCCTGCTGGTGTGGACTGCCTATGGTTATATGGACTACATGATGTACACAAGCACAATGTGCTCTGCTGGTGTGGACTGCCTATGGTTATACGGACTACATGATGTACACAAGCACAGTGTGCTCTGCTGGTGTGGACTGCCTATGGTTATACGGACTACAGGATGTACACAAGCACAGTGTGCTCTGCTGGTGTGGACTGCCTATGGTTATACGGACTACAGGATGTACACAAGCACAATGTGCTCTGCTGGTGTGGACTGCCTATGGTTATACGGACTACAGGATGTACACAAGCACAATGTGCTCTGCTGGTGTGGACTGCCTATGGTTATACGGACTACAGGATGTACACAAGCACAGTGTACTCTGCTGGTGTGGACTGCCTATGGTTATACGGACTACACGGTGTACACAAGCACAATGTGCTCTGCTGGTGTGGACTGCCTATGGTTATACGGACTACAGGATGTACACAGGCACAATGTGCTCTGCTGGTGTGGACTGCCTATGGTTATACGGACTACAGGATGTACACAAGCACAATGTGTTCTGCTGGTGTGGACTGCCTATGGTTATACGGACTACAGGATGTACACAAGCACAGTGTGCTCTGCCTATGGTTATACGGACTACAGGATGTATACAAGCACAGTGTGCTCTGCTGGTGTGGACTGCCTATGGTTATACGGACTACAGGATGTACACAAGCACAGTGTACTCTGCTGGTGTGGACTGCCTATGGTTATACGGACTACAGGATGTACACAAAGCACAGTGTACTCTGCTGGTGTGGACTGCCTATGGTTATACGGACTACAGGATGTACACAAGCACAGTGTGCTCTGCTGGTGTGGACTGCCTATGGTTATACGGACTACAGGATGTACACAAGCACAGTGTGCTCTGCTGGTGTGGACTGCCTATGGTTATACGGACTACAGGATGTACACAAGCACAGTGTGCTCTGCCTATGGTTATACGGACTACAGGATGTACACAAGCACAGTGTACTCTGCTGGTGTGGACTGCCTATGGTTATACGGACTACAGGATGTACACAAAGCACAGTGTACTCTGCTGGTGTGGACTGCCTATGGTTATACGGACTACAGGATGTACACAAGCACAGTGTGCTCTGCCTATGGTTATACGGACTACAGGATGTATACAAGCACAGTGTGCTCTGCTGGTGTGGACTGCCTATGGTTATACGGACTACAGGATGTACACAAGCACAGTGTGCTCTGCCTATGGTTATACGGACTACAGGATGTATACAAGCACAGTGTGCTCTGCTGGTGTGGACTGCCTATGGTTATACGGACTACAGGATGTACACAAGCACAGTGTACTCTGCTGGTGTGGACTGCCTATGGTTATACGGACTACAGGATGTACACAAGCACAGTGTGCTCTGCCTATGGTTATACGGACTACAGGATGTATACAAGCACAGTGTGCTCTGCTGGTGTGGACTGCCTATGGTTATACGGACTACAGGATGTACACAAGCACAGTGTACTCTGCTGGTGTGGACTGCCTATGGTTATACGGACTACAGGATGTACACAAAGCACAGTGTACTCTGCTGGTGTGGACTGCCTATGGTTATACGGACTACAGGATGTACACAAGCACAGTGTGCTCTGCTGGTGTGGACTGCCTATGGTTATACGGACTACAGGATGTACACAAGCACAGTGTGCTCTGCTGGTGTGGACTGCCTATGGTTATACGGACTACAGGATGTACACAAGCACAGTGTGCTCTGCCTATGGTTATACGGACTACAGGATGTACACAAGCACAGTGTACTCTGCTGGTGTGGACTGCCTATGGTTATACGGACTACAGGATGTACACAAAGCACAGTGTACTCTGCTGGTGTGGACTGCCTATGGTTATACGGACTACAGGATGTACACAAGCACAGTGTACTCTGCTGGTGTGGACTGCCTATGGTTATACGGACTACAGGATGTACACAAGCACAGTGCGTCCTGCTGGTGTGGACTGCCAATGGTTATACGGACTACACAATGTACACAAGCACAGTGCGTCCTGCTGGTGTGGACTGCCAATGGTTATACGGACTACACGATGTACACAAGCACAGTGCGTCCTGCTGGTGTGGACTGCCAATGGTTATAACACACTGCTAGTTACATAAAGGAACGCATTACTGCCTGCCATTCATGTGACCAGCACACAGCACAATGGATGTGCAGAGGACACTGGCTGCCATGCTATGGAGGGACTAATATACTCTGAAGACAAAGGCTGGTATGTGAAGGCTCCAACACGCTGTGTGGAACGTGATACTGGTATACAATACCGGTCACTTCAGCTATAGCCCTTATTTTAAATAGCCACAACTACCAAATGATGTAGCCCTACATTATTTAGCAGGGTGTCCTCTGCACAACAAGTTGCTACCTGCTAACCTGGCTTTCAGAGAAATGTGTCCATACATTGATCTAACGTCATCGCTGTCTGCCTGAGACAAAAGGAATCTAAGCAACTCTACAAGAAAGTTTAATGTGTATCATCTGTGTAATGGTTTACTCCGTCCTAACACAACTGGTGCACGTTGTCCCAGAAACAGATACAAAGAACAAGCAGTGCATCTAATTAGTCTGGGTTTTGCTGTATTTCACAATCCAAGTTCAGTAAAATGTAAAACAAAGATGATGGATTTTTGTTAGAGGAATATCTCTTGTAACATCTACTTGTCAGTGTATATATGGAATTCATATGGGATGTGTGTAACCATCAGACTCCTCTTTTATATCCGAGATATCCTCATAAATCTTACCAAATCAGGATGAGGCAACTTCTTAGTAAAAATCCTCATTGATCCCTGGAATACATCAGTTACAATAGCTGAAAAAGAAGGAAGCATTGGATATAAGATACTATTCAATAAATCTATCCATACAATTAATGAGTGAGGGACATAGGAGCCCGTTTATTGTGGACAAACATCAAATGAAATCAATTCAAAACGACTTAATGATCCTACAAAAAAGAACACCATTTTACTCACAAAAAAAAAATTATTGTGATAGGAAGAAGTATCACAGTCTGGTTCTAAGTTAACAAGCAAGATAATCATACCACATCTTGCTGTCTGCTCGTAATAGGGCTATTTACAAATAGCAGACAGAGTGTGTGCGTGTCCTTGCACGTTTGCATCTTCTTTTGGTTAAACAAAGATTCATGTTTGATTGGATGGTCTGGTGCGCCCACTGCTCCACAATACCCTCTATCCACAGTAGGGCTGTTACTAACACTGCATTTAGGTGCAGAAAATACAATGAAGCAGCGCAACCAGTATCTTCTCACTTGTGCAAGTTACACAATGACGGCAAGCATCCGATTGGTTGACACGGTTTAGTGCACATTTTAGCCGCCTCATAACGCAAGCACTTGGCTTGTCAGCTAGATAATGTAGATGCACTCTATAGTGTGGGGGAGTCAGAACACAGGAGTATGACCAAGTGTGCACAGCAGGGACAGCTGTAAGTGACGCAGTGGTCCTGTTTATTTCAGCAGTCACAGTCACTGACTACTCTATGTAGAAAGATTTGCTCTTTGCTGTTAGTAAAACGGACGACACACTTTACAATGAGAGGAAGACACTTTTCATTTCTCCGAGAAACAAATTTCTATATTCAAAACCCCATGACCGGATCATGTAATTTACACTTTACAACTTTGCTTAAACCTCATGTATCAAACTCCCATTGTCCTACATATTGTGAGCACCGTGCTTACCTCGTTGTCTGTCTGTTAGTACCCAGTCTTCTTCTATTACTGTGTTTATTAGTAATCGTAAAGAGCTGCACAGTATGATCATGCTTTATAAACGTGAATAGTAATAATACTTAACCCTTATTATTGAAACTATAGGCCGGTAAACAAGATCATATGTGAGGAGCAAGTACACAACAATGACTGTTCATAGTCTACAAACACCCAATGAGACAAGAAGGCCAAGAATGACAAAAATAAAACCATTACACTATTACGATAGGATCTTACAGTGTGACGATACCCAACATATAAAACTGAACTCCATGTATACTGTGGACAACCCACATATCAGTGTTTAGATGTATGTAGCTACAATCTTCCACATTACATTTCTACGCTGCAGCCTGTTTTCTGCCACACTAAACGTAGATGAACATGTATTGCACAATAGAGTGTAGCTATTAAATAAAGATCCCAAAATGAACTCCTGCAGCCTCCCTCACTGTGTTCTGGATCTATACAGGTATCAGAATAGTACAACTTACTTTTCTTCTTTTTCTTGGTGCCCCCAAGAGCAGAGTTTAAAGCATTGAGGAACCAGGAGAGGAAGTCCACACCATCACCTGCACATGGTGACACATAAAAGATGTAATAAGAGGACACAGACCGACAAGAGGTCTCTATAAAAGATCAGTCACACTATTCAGGAGTAGCACAGGGAAGAAAAACAGTGTAACAGAACATGGCCATTAGGAAAACAGTGATTTAAAAAAAAAAAAAAAAAAGGGTTTTCAATGCTAGATCAATATATTCTACGTAGAAAGTCGAGCATCCAAGACGTTAGAAAATAATGGGCTCACTACAGAGCGCTAGCCTCACCCTGCTTAGTGATCTGGAAATTCTTCTTACTGCACAGGACCACAGCCTGCAGCATCTCGTGGGGGGAAACGTGGGCCTTGAAGTTTCTGGGGTTCCACAATTTTCGCATCAGCTCTCCAAATCTCTGCACCAACAAGAACATTATATCCCCTGGGGGGCGCTGAATAGTACGGTAGTTTTCTTCCTCCAAAAAGTAATTCCTGAGGGGTGGAACATTAGATAATGCCTGGAACAGAAATACATGTAGCAATCCGATTATTCAGATTATACACCGAGACACAGAATTCTGCACACAGCCCATTACGGCAAAATGGAGCGTCTGCCCGCTAAGGATGGAAGACATGGGCTCTTCATACAGATTCTACCACTTACCTGTAACACAGCATTGGCATAATCGTTCGCTTTGATGTTATTGAGCCCCACAATTCCTGGAAGGTAGGTGGTCCCATCATAGGCTCGGGAGAGCTTGGCCTGTTTGTCCAGATTACCGATTTGCGCTTGGGTGAATGTTGGCTTCAGTACATACTGAAAGAATGACATGTGTGAGAGTCGGTCCATGTAGCATTGGGAGTGTGACACAGGCAAATGCAGATTGAGTGAAACAAAGAAGTAAGCAGCCCAGACACAAACTACTGGAGACGTGCAAGATAGGCAGTCACAGACTACAAGAACTGCAGGGAATGTAATCTTCTGTGGTTACAATGGCTTCTTTAACATCTGAGCAACTACTTCTCCACAGTGATCACATGGTCAACATATAAAGACCATTTCTACTCAACCGAGTTCACATACCGTAATATCTTCCAATGATGAGTCTATGATCTTGTAATTATCGGGCAGGCAATAAAACCTTAGGGTGTGCAGATTTAGGAAAACATGGTGACTAAACTGAACACTGTGAATGTAGGCATGAGACTTCAACCCCCGACCTACAGGCAGTTAGGAGAGAAAAGATATTAAAAATAAATCAGATTGCTCTGTTCTCTCTCCAGAATGTAGATCTATAAACAATATTCCATTTCCGTCACTCACCCTGGAAGTATTTTCCACATACCAGACATGCATATACATTGATGTGGGACAGTGAAATGGAGCAGAGCTTCTCAAAGTCAAAATCCAGGACACTCCTGGAGAAACAAAGAGCCAGTGTTAAACAGCTGGAGCTAAACAGCCTGAATAGACATCTACGTCATCTTCACACTGACCTGTTGATGGTGTCCAAGTAGGGGCAGTGTCGGCTACGTCGGTCTTCAGCCTCATTACGCCAGTGCTTTGTCGACACTGAGAGAACGAAGATGGCAAGTTCATGCAATATAGGTAGTCACAAAGCAATATGACAACTCCTAACATTTGTTTATTTAAGCTACTCTACGCTAGCTATCCACAAATATAAACATGGGTTGGTTGCTGCTTGGAAATAATAGTATATTCAACAGTTATGATTCCATGGGCTCCTCACACGTGTTTTCAATCTACATGTCACATAGTAAAGAATGTTGGCAGTGTTCTCCCCAGCACCAATTTCCTGGGTGCTCCAACAGATTCCTATTACAATAGAGCAGTGGTCGGTCAGGGAACAGGGGTAAATTACCCCAAATGGGGTAAAAATGAAATTCCTGGGGGTAATGCTGCCGACTCACACGCTGTCAGTTGGATTGTAGACCCCTTTAAATGTGGAATTGCTGTTGTACCAGAAGAGCATCAAGGGTTGGCAGAGGCACTTCTTGAGCTTCGATGCAATACTGATTCACGTATTGCATTTGAAAACAAAGCATATCGGTCATATTTTTGGATGTCAAAAGCTGCAAAGGCATTTAAAATTGCACATGAGGAGGCAGTCAAAAAGTTGCTGCCTTTTGCAACAACCTACCTTTGCAAACAAGGATTTTCCACTCGAACATAAAAACAAAGCAGAGAAATTGATTGGACGCTGAAGACTGTATGCAAATTGCTCTGACATCAAAATGCTCCAATATTGATGCTCTCGTATCAAAAATGAAGTAACATTTCTCCAAAACCTGAAGTTTTGAAGTTTTCAAAGACATTTTGAATAGATTCAATAAAGTTTTGAATTTCAAATCCAATAATTAATAATATGATTTCCTTCCTTTCAAATCAAGGGGGTAACATCGACTTATCTAAATATATTTAGGGGTAAAAGGTAAAAAAAAACTTCCCTGACCTCTGCAATAGAGTAAACCATTGTTTTTCCTAGTATAAGAGGCACTGGAGAGCCACTGGCTACACCTGCTCTACATAATAAAATGCAGTAACCTCCCTTATAACAATGTGTGTCAAGTCATACCCTGATATCATCTGTGAACATGGTAACGGTAAAGTGCAATAACTGATTAAAGTGCAGACAGGTGGCAGCGTGCACTGTGCAACCTGGATTCACACAGTACACAGCATGAAACTACTGGGCTCTTTTATTAGGCAAAATATGTGCCTGGCGAGGAGGTAACAACATGTAAATAGAATCTAACCATGCTGCCCCATGTATATAACTATAACGTGACTAGTAATTACAGCCACGCAGTGGAGATATAACACCCGGTATAACGACTCTCACCATCCTCGTCATCCAGTGTATCCTCGGACTCCCGTTTCAGCCTCTTCTCCGCGCTCATCCTGCTTCCAACACCGGGTCTGCGTACCGAACCTCTCAGCCGCTGCGGCCCCACCTCCCTCATACAACAGCCCCTGATTGGGCGATATACTCCGAGAACGAGGCTTGATGCGCAGGAGTATGTTGGATTCTTATTGGTTGTCCGCACTCATGCCTAGTGCACAAGTGACCAATGGCTACAGCAATAGCCGAGTCATGTGACGTCTTCCCTGAGAGGCGGGGTTTGGAGATGTGGGCTGGGAGACGCCGGGGAGGAGGTCTGGGGCATGGAGGAGGAAACCGAGCGGCGGGCAAGAGCCGGGCCTGGCGGGCGGCTGGACATGAGCCACGGATTTGTTCACCATATCCGCCGGAACCAGAGAGCGCGGTGGGGCAGCTGGGGTGTGGATGTGTGGTAGGGGCAGCTGGGCAGGCAGTGGATGTGGGTGGTCCCCCACTGATCCCCCGGGCTCTGGTGCAGAGTACATGTATGATCTACTAGGCAGAGGCTGCATGCTAGTTAGTGGTGACCATAGGCTGCAGACACATGTATGTATGTACATGTTATCTCCTCGCCAGGCACATATTTTAACTAATAATAGAGCCAGCAGTGCCATGCTGTGTACTGTGTGAATCCAGGTTGCACAGTGCACGCTGCCATCTGTCTGCACTTTAATCACTTATTACCCTGCAGTGACCGTTACCATGTGCACAGATAATATCAGGGTATGGCTTGACACACATTGTTATAAGGGAGGTTACTGCATTTTATTATGTAGAGCAGGTGTAGCCAGTGGCTCTCCAGTTGAGGAACTACATATACCAACATAAATCCACAATGTCTGCTGCATTCAGATAGGATCCAATTCTCG
The DNA here is from genome assembly GCF_038048845.1 of Mixophyes fleayi. Lineage (NCBI taxonomy): Eukaryota > Metazoa > Chordata > Amphibia > Anura > Limnodynastidae > Mixophyes > Mixophyes fleayi. The sequence goes on from NC_134405.1 coordinate 63,862,476, forward strand.
TTCCTCACTGTTGGATTGAAAAAAGGATGGTTTGTCCCATCAGTGGTAGTGACACTTCATGACACCATAAGCAACTCTATGTCACCGTATCTGCTTATTTTCAAGTGACTTTTCCGACTTTCTACTAAGTATAATAACTAACTAGACCAGCGTTCATTAATTGGCATTAAGAGAGCTGCTACTCTTTTTATTATTATTAATGCTTATTGTTATATTGCCACCATATTATGCAGGACTTGCCAATAAATAGTCATTCACAATAGTACATGTCCTGATGGATTTTGAAGTCTAATTTCCCTACCACACACACTAGGGTTCAGTCTATCATGAGCCAGTTAATCTATTAGTTTTTTTTGGACTGGGAGGAAACCAGAGCCCCTAAAATAAACCCACACAAACGCTAGGGAGAATATGCAAACTCCACACAGATAGGGCCCTGGTAGCTTTCTTTTTTTTTTTTCTTTTTTTTAGCATTATATAGCAACTATCCTATTATGCTGTCCTGTACAAAGAATATGTAATTGTTCTCATCAGCCCCTGCCCTCAGCGGAGCTCGCAGTCTAATTCCCTATCACACATTCTGGGGTCTATTTTGTTACAAGACAATTAATCTACCAGTATGTTTTTGAACTGTGGAAGTGAAACCAAACAGACACGTGGAGAACATATAAACTCCACACAGGTAGGGCATTGGGTTGGAATCAAATCCAAGGACCCAGTGCCTGCGAGTCTGCAATGCTAACCACTGTGCCACTTACTATGGGCATTATAGTTGGTTGTAACCTACAAGAGTATCCTGCTCCCCGCAGCTTAGTGTTTTGTGCCTGTGCGCTATTGATCACAGTGGAATTGTCTCTAAATGGTCAAAAAATAACATGGCTTCCTCTGGCACATTATTGTTGCCAAGCAGTGTATTAGACCTATATTAAAATTGCTTACTTTAGCCCAAGTATATGCTATTATGAAAATAAGTAGGGGTAATCTGGAGAATATATTACTTTGAGGCAATCTGCCACGTTGGCAAGTGTTTTTCATAGTTTTCAATTGTCACTAGATTTTTAGAGACTGAGAAAGCTGCACATGTTTTCATAGGATTGCACCTAAAACACACTTTAATATTTTTTTTTATTTTTCTAGAGATGATTATGATAAGGAAGTAAAACAGGCCAAAGAGAAGCAAAGGAAAAGGTTCACTCCAGGACCCTCGCGACCCAAGAAACCAGACCTGCAGGTTTACCACCCCCGTCAGAGAGGTGAGATGATGGTAACCATAAGTGTGCACAACGTTATACAGGGACCCTTCTGTAATGAGAACAGGGCTTCACAAAACATTGGCGCTAAAGGTTAACTCCACATTTACTGGAATATATAATTCTGATGTTTGATCCTAGGGATCATATTTGCTATTTAAATGCCCCACCAGGTCCCTGTTTTGTTTTCAACATACACTGTGTATTATGCCGCATCTAACCGCTAGTTGCATCTCTTCGTTTACACTGAATCCATTTTAAATGAAAGCTGTTTGTGGTAGACCTTGGAAATACTGTGATTTAGGCAACTATGCAGTGTTCCTGTCATTTTTAAAATGGTGCACTGTACACAATGGGGAGCATCTAGCTCTTTTGCATTAGACTTAAGGGTATATTTACTAAACTGCGGGTTTGAAAAAGTGGAGATGTTGCCTATAGCAGCCAATCAGATTCTAGCTGTCATTTTGTAGAATGCACTAAATAAATGATGACTAGAATCTGATTGGTTGCTATAGGCAACATCTGCACTTTTTCAAACCCGCAGTTTAGTAACTATACTCATTAGACTTTGCATTAGTATATTGCATTATACATTTTGCATTAGAGTGTATCATTATATCAAAATAATTAAGGAAGAAAGTGCAGGGTATCTGTATTCAAATGTATAATTTACTAATTAGTGTATGAGGAGGGGGCAGCTTAATGAAAAATAATGCTAGCCCCCCACCCTTCTGTATCCCACAACTTTTGGCACTTCCTCCGTGTGGTGAATTTGTCATGGCTGATAGTCACTGTGGTTACAGTCCATGGAGTAAATGTATTAAGTAGCGGATTCTGCAAGTTGCCAATATTCGGCGACATTGCAGAGGAAAATTAAAACTGCAATCAAGGCACGTTTTGCTTTGAAAGCGATTACCGTTTTAAATTTCCTCTGCAAAGTCGCCGAATATTGGCAACTTGCAGAATCCGCTACTTAATACATTTACCCCCAGGTGTGCGTGCAGAGTAACTTGACAGAAAGCAGAGAATGCACTCACTGTATATGTCAGCATTCTATTTCCAGCTGCTGAAGCATTCTGGAACTGCAGTGAGTAGAATGCTGGGACGTGCAGTTGGTGAGTTTGATTTCTGTCTTTACTCTGTAGGTACGTCTCCACTGTAATCAGTCATGATGGACTCAACGCGACGAACAGGATGCTGTGAGGTACAGGAGTATAAGAGGTAGGACATTTTTATTTTCCTGATTCCTACACACTGAACAGTGAATTACACTTTTTGCTGGAGATGGTCTTTAGTGAAAATGACCAACTATGGAGCTATGCACTTCAGTCACAGAATCCACAGCACTGTACAACAAAATACAAACAAAACCATATACAAATAAGTAAAGAGCAAGAGACTCAATACTCAGAATAAAATCAATATAAGAAGTGACAATTGAGAAAGTAACTACACTAGAAGACACAACTAGTACAGAGGAAATCTTACAAAGAGGATGAGGGTAGAGCGGCCAAGCTAGTGAGAGCCAACATTCAACAGGGGCAGGGAAGTAAATGAAGATGATGGGGGTGAGGGAAGAGAGTTGAAACAGTGGATGGAGCAAGAAGAGGGCAGATTCTAGGATAGTAAATGGAGGCAATAGGGGAGGGGGGAAAGGAGTGGAGCGTGACAATAGAATTGTCTTAGGATGGGGTGGAGTAGGCAAATATGAAGAGGTGAGTTTTGAGGGACGGTTGGGGGTAAGGCGAGGCAGGAAGTTCCAATGAAAGGCAGCAGCGTCGGTGAATCTCGTTAAACCTAGATAATAAACATTAATTTATCCTACCTCAGCGGTCATACTCTGAATATATACTACCCAGAGCTGCATTTTGTTGCCTCCTTGCAAAAATCCATCACTAGACTGCTCGCCTGAATACTGTAACCTTATACTTTACTTTACTCTCCTCTTTCCAATCTTCAAAGTAGTCAAAAAGTTGCCAGAAGAATAACATATGAATCTCTTGTTCTTTGTATGCCACCTTGTATTCACTTTGTCTGCTGGCAGCTAATTGTTTTTTATGAATAAAATCCAATTTTTCCTGTTCTTCAAAGCCATCCCCTCTGGCACCCTATTGCATTGTTGGCTCAACTTCTCCTTTCTGAAGCCGATCTGCTCTCGATAAACCTTACCCATACTGGTGAATCAGGACTACAATACTTTCTCTGCCAGACATCCGGATGCTCAAATTGCCTGTTAGGGATCCAACCTATTTCCTCCGGTCCCTATATCCCTGCTTCTCAAGTGCTACATAAACAAAGGAATGTGAGCTATTAGTTCAGTGTATGCATTATCCCTGATAACTATGTAATGAAATATACAAGTCAAAAACTAAGATAGTTTAGATTTCTTAAAACATAACTAGCTAGGAAAGTGGAACAGGTGGGGGGAGGCGAGCCCTCAGGGTGTTGCACAGGGAAGGCTGATTTCTCATACTAAAATAAACCAATTTTAAGTTATTGTTTTGTGTTGGCCAGGTGCCTGTTAGCTACCCTGGCAGTCATCATTTCTAATCCTCCTAGGATCAGTGTATACCATTCATCCCTCTAATAGAGAGTGGTAATTGGGGGATTCTTTGAGATCTAACCACCTATACCAAGTTTCTGTAAAGTCTGAGTAAACCAGACATGGTGATGTTGTCCATGGCTATATTAAAATCTATTTTGCACACTCACTCATTCAGGGTAGGGGTTAGAGGGGTCATCCAATGTACTGGGATTACTGCGTTGACGGCATTTTTTAAATGTCTTAGAATCAATATTTTTATTTCGAGAAATTTACATAATCGAGAGTTTAAGTAATTAGAAGCCTGTTTCATGTGGTCCCGGGACACCAACATGTTTGCAGCAAGCTCCTTCACTTTAAGCCAGTATGATGATATTCCTGAACAATTCCACCAAATGTGGGTTTCAACTCCTGAACCACATCTCCAGCAGAAACCCGAGACACCTGGATGTATTTTAGACATTTGGGAAGGGCACCTAGAGAGGACCTTGAACGGAGTTTCCCAAACAGATAAGTTAAAGGAACTCACCTGGATAAATTGGAAGATCTTGAGTTAAACCTGGGCAGTGTCTGACTTGTTCAAATCTCCGATCCCATAATTTAGCATAGCCACAGAGAGCGTTAAAAAGGTTTTCAATTAGCATTTTATAAATAACTGTGTTTAGGATCTTGGGGAGCACAACAAAGGTTGTCACAAGTAGTCAGGGCCCCTTTTCACTGGAAAGAGTATTTTCTCTTTAAAAGGAAATGTCTAGCCTGCAAGTGTACCCATAACTCAGCTGAAGAAGGTTTCCTTCATCTTTCAGAGTAGTGATGCACATATTGTCACATCTCCAAAAGCTGAGTGGTCCTCATCATCCTCAGTCAGACCAGCTTTCATATGCTCCAGGGTGCAATCCCTGTTCAAAGTCTGGGTTTTGTGATAGTGGGGTTAGAGGGGACATAGATGATGAGACATTTGTTTTCCTGCACTGAGCCCAGCCATGGAGTGTAGGACCAGTAATGGATGTGTTATGTGTTGCAGTTTACTAGCCATGGGAGGAATTCCCTCTGGTATCTTCTCTCTTGACCCTTTATTGTCACCCATTGCTTGAAATTAGATACGAGTGTCCATTCTAGTACTTTAGTAAGCATTAATGCCTGATGGTATTTGGAGACTTCCCTGAGATCACCTCCTGTGGAGAATATCTTGTGAGATCCAAGACAAAACCCCATATCAGCGATTACAGACCAGCAAAGTATCTAGGTGACATACTGACAGTGAGTGTCTGGAGGAGATACAAGACTATTGATGGCATTTATTCTCCCTAATCAGGAGAAGCCACGGAAACACCACAACATATATATTTTTACAATTGAAACAATAGTTGTTCACATCTGTTCTGTAATATGACCACTAATTTCCTAATATCAGTATAAAGAATCTGCTCTACCTGCAGCTCTCAAATATTTACATGAAATCTTAAAGGCACTGTAATCTCAAAATGATTTGTGCAATTGTGCCTACCACAGGCAATGTATATGCTGTAATCCTATGTTCTATCCAGGCTATGGGCAAACAGTAGGTTGTGTTTACTGCTTCTGTCCTATTTCTGGTCCTACCAGACCTGATGACACTCTGCAGAAATCGTACTTGATTCTAATGATGTCAAACACATCCACTGCTACTGGTGCATGAACCTTGAGCTATTGTATGGAGAGGATTATCACACCTCAGTAAGATCAAACTGTGAGAAAATAAGGTGATTATGGGGATGCGTAGAATGATTAGATTTAAATAAAAAGTACAAGAAAATATTTTAAGGAACATTTTTATCTAGATTGAAATGTGGACCCTGTACCATAAGAGACTGAATATACATCTCTCTTTTGACTGAGAGTAATGGACTAACTTGCTGTAGCTTCAGGGTTCTCTAACCCCTTTATAGTTCAGGATGGGTGTCAAATGTTCTATGTGAATGATCAGTTATTATCCCAAATGGGAAAGCTTTTATACCATATTATGCTTTGTGTTATATAGCACGTATCAATGCTGAAGTGAATCCTCCGTCTCTCCTCAGAAAGAGTCCACGGTAATGCAGATCTGGTGGATGATGGTCTGAGCGACAGTGATTCCAGCACAGACCCGGAGCAGATTGGAAATCAGCTATTTTGCCTGGAGTTTGAGGCAGACGGAGGGGAAATCACGTCTATTATTGTGTACGAGGTGAGTTCTATTGCGCGCAGGTTCAAGAGGCGACAATTGCTTTAGATTTCTGATGAAATGACTGTATGAAGGTTATTCACCACTAGCTGTACAATATTTGTGAGCCTTAGTTAATCAGGAAGCCAAGACCATTCCATTGATGTGTATATTTGGCTGTCCTTATCTATATTGTTAAATGGACTATCCCCACTTGAAGAATCCCAACTAGTTAGTCCCACCATTGGCCATGGTTCAGCCATTTTGTTAACGTAGAAAGGGATTGCATAAGTCCCATTATATCAGCAGCGATCATCACCGCAATATGTTAACCATGCGCTGGATCAGTACAGATAATGGTGATCTCGGCTAAGGGCTGCATGTAAGAGCTGTGATCAGAAATGAACTACCCCTTTATGTTTAAGGATAAGAATCTATAGGGAAACAATGTAATACACCTTTTTTGTCCTTTAACTGTTCATGTAGGATGATGATGCTGAGCAAGTTGCAACAAAAATCTCAACTCAGAACCAGCTGGAAGCCAGGATGAAGGAAGCCCTGAAAAGACGTATCCAGGAGGAAATCACCAAGAGAAGGGTGCGCCACTGAATTCTTTCCCCTTAAGACAGTGCAAATGATCTACAGCTTCTGTCCTTGTCATACAGTGCTGGACATTGTCTTGTTCTAGATTGTGAATGGTTGAGACTGAAGGGAATACAGGATCTACTGTGGACTAATGCATGGAGAACCTTATTAACACCATAGTTTTGTACAGCTCAAGGAGGCTGCAGACTCCCCAGCACTGACGAGCACCATCATATTCTCCTGTATTATCTGCTATGGTGAAACAGGAAAATAAGGGATTCTGTGCCTTACGTACTACCTAGGACCCTGGCATGTATTTAATTTGCAGTGACTGTTTCATTTTTCTTTATTATAAGTATTTATTGTTCTGCTGACAGTATTGTGTATCATAAACCCGAAATACCTAACATGCGCTGAGAGTTTTCATACTATGCAGAGAAGGATAATTGTTGTTACAGAGGAAGGCTTATGTAGGCCTGATGGCAAATTTATTTCCACATCAACTGAAATGCTACAGGTTCCCAAAAGTGTTTGCTTATTAAGTCAAAGCTCCATATAAGCTATAAAAATATACAGTCATGGCCAAAGGTTTTGAGAATGACACAAATATTGGTTTTCACAAAGTCTGCTGCCTCAGTGTTGTTAGACCTGTTTGTCAGATGTTGCTATGGTATACTGAAGTAAAATGACAAGCATTTCAGAAGTGTCAAAGGCTTTTATTGATAATTACATTCATTTTATGCAAAGAATCAATATTTGCAGTGTTGACCCTTCTTTTTGAAGAACTCTGCAATTCACCCTGGCATGCTGTCAGTCAACTTCTGGGCCACATGCTGACTGATAGCCGCCCATTCTTGCCTAATCAATGCTTGGAGTTTGTCAGAATTTGTGGGTCATTGTTTGTCCACCCGGCTCTTGAGGATTGACCGCAAGTTCTCAATGGGATTAAGGTCTAGGGAGTTTCCTGGCCATGGACTCAAAATTTAGATGTTTTGATCCCTGAGCCACTTAGTTATCACTTTTGCCTTATGGCAAGGTTCTCCATCATGCTGGAAAAGGCATTGTTCATCACCAAACTGTTCTTGGACGGTTGGGAGGATGTCTTGGTACCATTCTTTATTCATGATTGTGTTCTTAAGCAAAATTGTGAGTGAGCCCACTCCCTTGGCTGAGAAGCAACCCCACACATGTATGGTCGCAGGATGCTTTACTGCGGCATGACACAGAACTGATGGTAGCGCTCACCTTTCCTTCTCTGGACAGGCCCAAACAATTTGAAAGAGGATTCATCAGAGAAAATGATTTTACCCCCAGTCCTCAGCAGTTCAATCCCTGTACTTTTTGCAGAATATCAGTCTGTCCCGGATGTTTTTCCTGGAGAGAAGTGGCTTCTTTGCTGGCCTTCTTGACACCAGGTCATCCTCCAAAAGTCTTCGCCTCACTGTGCGTGCAGATGCATTCACACCTACCTGCTGCCATTCCTGAGCAAGCTCTGCACTGGTAGTGCCCCAATCACGCAGCTGAATCAACTGTAGGAGACGGTCCTGCCGCTTACTGAACGTTCTTGGACGTACTGAAGCCGCCTTCACAACTATTGAACCTTTCTCCTTGATGATCCGACAAATGGTTGATTTAGGCGAAATCTTACTAGCAGCAATATCCTTACCTGTGAAGCCCTTTTTGTGCAAAGCAATGACTGCATGTGTTTCCTTGCAGCTAACCATGGTTAACAGAGGAAGAACAATGATTTCAAGCACCACCCTCCTTTTTAAAGCTTCCAGTCCGTTGTTCTAACTCAATCAGCATGACAGAGTGATCTCCAGCCTTGTCCTCGTCTCTACTCTCGCCTGTGTTAACGAGAGAATCACTGATCTGATGTCAGCTGGTCCTTTTGTGGCAGGGCTGAAATGCAGTGGAAATGTTGTTTTGGGGATAAAGTTCATTGTCATGGAAAAAAGGGACTTTGAATTTAATTGCAATGCATCTGATCACTCCATGACATTCTGGAGTATATGCAAATTGCCATCATAAAAACTGAGGCAGCAGACTGAAAAATAATATTTGTGTAGTTTTTAAAACATTTGGCCATGACTGTAGTCTAAAGCAGACCTGGCCAATCTGTGGCTCTCCAGGTGTTGTGTAACTACAAGCCCCAGCATGCTTTGCTGATAAATAGCCAGTCGATAGCGGACAGGGAATGCTGGGACCTAGAATTTCACAACACCTGAAGACCCACAGGTTGGCCAGGCTCGCTCTAAAGTGAAAACATGCTTAATCAGAATCTTTGCTCATTTCATAGTGCTTACAATACATAATAAAATCAACACCCTTTTTAAAATGGTCTTTTTTCAAGTATGATTACAGGGCACAGGTTTATTTAAGATATCAGTGTATACTGTAGGTAGAGCATCAGATATCCCAGTATATGTAGCGTTAGACTATTTTTATTGTATATAAATATATATTCAACAAGCACATACCAAGTTCAAAGTAACACTTACCAGAGTGCAGCTGTTTCACAGATTACCTGTGACTATATAGACTTTTCCTACAAGGCCATTTGGGCTGTAGACTGTCATCCAATGAAAGTGAAGTTTTATTCACCCAATCGCCAGGTGTCCTGTGATATGTACAAGTGCCCTGTAATCAGACTTGTGAATGCTGTGTTTTATTTTGTTTTTAAGGTGTCATTTTCCTTATTTATTTCACTAGTATTTCATAACTGAACTCTTATCAGTGTTTTAGATAAAGTTATAATAACTTGCTATGTGCCAGTATTACAGCGCTATACAAACAGAATGCGTTAAAA